>NW_010429253.1:49692-67337 GCF_000710305.1 Buceros rhinoceros silvestris
CTTGCCAGTGTCTTAATCTCCATTTGGAAAGGCTGGCAGAGCTGGAAGGTGGTTCTACCGAAGATTGCTTCGCTGGCATTGCGGAGGCTGCTCTCTGACGGGAAACCTCTGTTTGTGTTGGCCTCTGGACAGGCACCAAAGTGTTGTGTAGTTTTAAGACATGACACTGCCGTGTGCTATTTCTCCTGCTGCTGTGCTGTACTTTTATGACACTGCTTGTCAGTGTGCCTAGCATTGGAAAGTGACAAAAGGAAATTACTCAGATGCCTTGAAAATACGTAGAAAAATCAGTTAAAAGTAGAAAATTTTCTCCTTCAATTATTAAGATCTAGGACACGTTCACTTGTTAGTGTTTAAACAGCAGCTATTAACCTTTCTGTCCCTAACACTTAGTCCTTCCCTCCTTTTTCTGCTCGTGAATTTTGCAACCCAAATGAATATTTGATGACTGGTTTTAATAAATTATTTCTTCTTCTTTTTGAAGGTGAGGCAAGGAGCATCAATGTTGATGCCCCTAGTTGTATTAAAGAGCTTGTAGATAATTAAGCACTTGCCAGGGTCTGGGCAGTTTGTTGATGTGTTGTTTTTTTTTTTTTTTTATTTTCTGGTGAATTAATACATTCTTTGAAGAGAGCTGTCACTGGGGAAATCAGAGATGTACTGAAGCACACCAGTGTTGTCTGCACTGTCATGTTCAGTGCAAGTCCAGCAGTATTATGGCAAAGCTAATTATACATGTCAGATGCTCTGACAAATGCTCTGTGCATCCCTGTGTTGAACTTGTGAAAATTTGTGTCAGCTATTTGGATTTCAGGTTATGAGGTGTAGATCCTTTGTGCACCATCTATAATGTAAAAGACAATCATCAGTAAAACAAAATTGGAGTGAAAAATGTAAGACTGCCACAGTGTGTAGAACTAACCCTGACGTTTTAGAAGACAAGGATGGGAATTGATTTGCTTGAGGAATTAACTCTGTGCGGTGTATGACAAGCTTCCCCCTTTTGCTTTGAAAGCCTCCTGCATTCGTCCCTTGCAGTGTTGCTTCTGAAGCACTGGGAGTGTGATAGCAAAGCATCTCAGGGCTGTGTGAAGAAAAGGACACAGAGAGAGCGAACCCTGTTGTCTTGAAAACAGAAAGGGCCAGATTCTGGTTATGTCCCCTGCAAGAACGGAGGGAAAACCCTCCTCTGGACCTGGGGAGGTTTGCTGGTGGTTTCAGAGAGAGCGGGCTCTTGACTGCCCTTGAATTTGCTGCCATGGTGCAGTTATTGCTTCCCCAATGTTATGAGGGGCTGCAAAGACAAGCCTTCGCTAATGCTGCCCATACTTAGCACCCGTTGCTGTGAGTCAAGCTATTTCTCCAAGTACATGGATGCCAGTGAACAAATTTCTAGTACGTGGCTCAGGATGCAAGCTCATCCCAATCAAAATTTCATCTTATTTTGATTAAAGAACACAGCTTTTTCTTCAGAGCAATTTCCATGAGACCAGATACAGGCTGCTCATTACAAACTGGAAGATGCTCGTGCACAGTAACCTGCTCAGAGAGGACAATGGCGTTTAAAGCCCCAAGTTAATGAGAAGTCCACAGCATACACTTGATAAGCTTTGTCATCCTTTTGTCTGCAGATCATAGACCCTGCGTTTTAATTTACTATACATAATGCTTTCTTAATGAGTTCCAGTGGATAGCCATTGAAACATGGCACTGCAGCTGCCAACATGATTATGAGAAAGAGGCACTTATTTGATTTACGTGATATTCTGTTATGGTAACTAATATTTGCAGACAGAATACAATAGGGGAAGAAAAAACCCTCCATTTACATTTTGGTATCTCAGGAATAAGGTGCTAAATCAATTTATTTTGCATGTACGTGGGCAAACTGCTAATTGAAAACTAATGGAATTATATTTGAGTCTTGAAAGTCTTAAGAGACTCCTGTTTGCTTTGCACCACAAAGTTCAAGCAAACCCAGTAACACTACCAGGATTTTTAATGTGCAAATGAGCTTCTTAATATAGTACGCAGACACATTTTATAGTAGAGGTCCTTTATCTCTTCCCCAGTTTCAAAAGAGACATGAAAATAGCCAAAACTTGGGAACAACAAAATTGTAGTGCTCTAGCAGAATTGATGCTTTGCTGATGGTAAGTTTTGTTGCTTTCTTGGCCTCCTTTCCTTTTCCTCAGCCTGGTCCTGTGAGCAAGGCTTTATGTGGAGCTGTGTGCATGTGCACGTGCTGCTCCCCTTTCCTATACATCCCTGCATACCACCAAACTGGTATCTTCTCATGCAGAGGCACTATTTAAAGGGTTTACAGGGGAGGCTTTTACTGTTCTTCCTGTTATTTTTTCCTTTGTATAGGGACAGAAGCCAAGATGCCTTTGTGTGCTAGGCAATAAACAGAGTGAATTACTGTGTTAATAATTTAAACTGTTTGTCTGTGGCAAGGAAACACATATGTTTGTAGTGGGATGATACCGTGAGACCCAAGTCTGGTGCCTAAAACAAGACAGAAGCTGCTGGAAAAAATAAATGTATGAATCAGTGTTGAGTTAAGTTTTGTATGATGACAACTTCTGGTATTTTCTAAGTCAGACTGCTTGGCTTTGCAGTCTTATCATTGTTAGTATTTTATTGCTATTGTTACTGTTATTCCTCTATGTGTTCAGAAAGCCCTGCAGGGATAGCAGGGTGTAAGATACTTGCAGGCACTCTGAGGTGGTGAGACTGAGATTTCTGGATTCCAGTCCCAGGTGTGGGGAAAGGGGTTGTCACAAGCCTTCACCCTTCATTGGCCCAGTCTCATTTGTCTGTCAGTCCACCTCTGTCTTCCCAATTCAGTGCTCCCAAGTTTTCCTTTTCCTGATCAAGCACTGGAACAACTGCCCAGGGAAGTGGTAGAGTCACTGTCCTTGGAGGTATTTAAAAGACATGTAGATGTGGCACTTACAGACATGGTTTAGTGGTGGACTTGGCACTTGGACTTGGACTTGGGTTAATGGTTAAACTCAATGGTCTTAAAGTTCTTTTCCAACCTAAATGATTCTATGATTCTATGATCATGCAACTCTCAATATACCATATTAAAATACCAATGCCCCCCTGCACAGTGATCAGCACTGCCACAGTGAGAGCAGAAGTTACAGGGACATCTCACTCTGCATCTGCAGCTCCAACACCAAGAACATCCTAACAAGTCAAACACAAACATTTCTCTACTTATCCCATGAAAATTGAGAGTTTCCTCTCCAAATTTATAAAACGAAGTGTTCCATCCAGAAAAATAGTACCTGGTTTTTCTTTGCTGAAAATAAAGAGTGATGATAATTAATTTGCTGTGATACAGATCCCCAGTATGAAAGTTTAAATACAGGATCATTTAAGTTTGGCAAAGTATGGAGGAGCAGAGTCCCACAGCCAAAAGCGTGTGCGGTAGTGGTGAATGGACTTGGAAGTGCACATTCCCCTTCTGCAGTGTGTGAGCAAATGCGTACGTCTGTGTGTGCACCGTCTGAGGCTGAGTCATCAGTATCACCCTTTTGCCAAGACACTGAGATGCTGAAAAAATAAGATGTATGTAAAAATACACCCGTCGCTAGATCAAAAGGATGTGGCAAAGAGGGAGCTGCAGCAAGGCAACAGTGATGCTCGCATGCGTGGAGTGGCTTTTCTGTGAGAGGAGATTAAACGGACAGGGACTGCGGCTTGTAGAGAGGGAACATAGGGTGGAAATGCCAGAGGTGGCATTTCCAAAGTGCAAAAAGAGAAGGTAGAAAGGAGTGATCTCTCACTGGTGTGCCTGCTAGAAGATCTAGGGATGTTGAATGAAATAGCCAGGCACAGCAAGTTCAGAACAAACAAGGGAGAGCGTGTTTTCCCCAGCACCATGCGTTGGGGTTGCACAGCTCTGCACCCGTGGCTGCCCTGACTGCCAGGGACTGCAATGGGGTCACCAAAGGGTTACAGAAAATCCTGGATGAAAAGCCTTTCATGAGCTGTGTCTTACCAAGAAACAGTTATTTCTCATGGCTCAGGAATCCTCTAATTTTAGGTTGCCAGAAACTGCCCGTGGAGGTCTCCCTATACTTGTGGCATAAGCAAGAAATGAGCTCATGGTTTTGGTTTGGTCAGTCCCTCCTTATGCCTCTTGTTTTGCTAAGCTTTTATATTACTCCTTTCTAATATTTTTAGAAGCTTTTGAGGAGACATTGCTTTAATACAACTGTAATTAAACCGCAGAACTCTTTAAAACTCTCATTTGAAAGTAGGTCAGTTTGCACTTATTTGTCTTGGAGGTTTTTTTCTTTTTTCCTTTTTTATGTCTTAGTTGTAGGCTGACTTACCATCTGCTTTTCCTTGGCAAAGTGAAGGAGTGGAATAGAAAATTCGTAAGATGTAATTGGGCTAATATTAATCATTAATCTCACATGAGGTGAGTCATTGGCAATTACTCGTGACCATGTTTCTAAGTCCTCTTCATGGTCTTTTATGGGAGACTTCAAGCTCAGAAAACCTTTCCAGTTACACAGTCCCAAATAGAAGACTAATTCTGACTTGGGGAGTGCAGGGAGTTACTGCAGTGCAGCAGTTGGGTTTTACACACTTGGGAAATCATGGGGTGAACACAGGCAGGACATGGGGATGGTGCTCACTCTGGGGGATTGCTGAGCAGGTTGGGCTGTCTCCCCCACTGCTCTGTTACACCAGGTTATCAGTGAGACAAAGCAAAACAGTTGCATATAGTACAGGCTGTCTTCACCAGATACAGTTAGTTATTACAGTTTAGCATAACAAGTCTCCATAGTCAAAGAATGTGTCAGTTCATGGACGCTGTGTTTGTTCATCTATACACACAGACAAGTTTGCTAATTTCCCCTGTTTTACAAAGAATTTTCAACAACAAAAAAAAAAAGGGTAAAAAATGCACATCTGCAACATCCCAGAAGCAATTCCGCTTTTGGTCCAGCTCACTGAGTTTCTTCTCCTGCAGCAGCTGGAGACTGAATGAGCAGCAGCACCTTCACTCCTCTGTGACTCAAGACCAGAGGAAAATGCTGCCTTTAATGTCAGCGTGGTCCCTTGGATCACTGGCTGTGCCCAGCAGTTAGCAATTTCTACCCCTCTTATTTGTATTTGAATCTAAGTTATCAAAATAAAAAAAAAAAATGACGAGATGCTTTGTTGTTGTTGTTGGCTGTTCCAGGTCTCCTGCAATAAGTTTTTTCTGACTTTAATACCAGTTGTTCTTATTACAGCTTTCACTTTGAAATGGTTTCTTTGTTTTATTTGTGTGTGTGTGCACCTGTGCTTTTAAAAGCTTGCAGATGGTTTTTCCTCACCTCAGTATTACAGCTAGCCAGGTTTCGTCTCGTGTTTTGGTTTGGATTTTGGCTGGAAAACAAGGCCTGCTGGAGATTATTGCTTAGTCCAGGAAAGGGGGAGATGGGCCTTTGGAAGCAAAAGGCAGCATGAAGAGGTTTCAGTAGCGGAGTTAATAAAACAAATTTCAGACTGTTAAGACTTTATGAAATATGGGACTTACATAATTATTAGATCTGCAGCTTAAAAAGAAGCAGCATGCTGTAAGCATAAATTTACCTGGGTTTTTCCCCATCCTTCTCCACTGACAGTTAATGCTATAGGATGCGACATGGAGTATCTGCTATTTTTCGTTCTTTTTAAGGCCAACTAAAGCGGTTGACAGCAGCCCACTTTTCCTTTGCTTTCTTAGGCGGTTCATAGCTGCTGGACACTGCAGCCTGCCAAGTTGGTTGGTGACTAGGACTCAAACAGGATAGTGAAGTTGGCAAGAGTGAAGGCTGGCAGCACGCAGTACAATGTTGGCTGTATGGAAATGTCTCAGTTTTTTTTCACTCAAGGTGTTACAGCCATTTAAGGCCCCTTCTTGCTTCTCCAGACCTATACTATTTTGACTAGTTTTATATTGTTCAGAACTGAATGTTTGAAGTTTTGGGTTGGATGATAGCTTAGCAAAATAAATAATTGGTCTTTGATTGACAGCAAAAGGAAATTTGAGAAAAAAATATAGCGAGTTCTAACATGGTTCACAAGATCTGGGAGAAGACATTTGCTCCCATCTGAGTCAGAAGAGCTTGTAAGGAAACAGAAAAATGACTGGAGTTGTGGGAATAATGGAGACTGCTTTTTGGTGAGAAATCTTAAAATTGTGGAGTTTATTCTGCTTAGTTTATCAAAACAGGAAGTAGTGATTGGTGAACATGGTAAAAGCCTTCACCCAGAGACAGCACCAGGTGCTGTGGGGATCTTCACTGCAGCAAAGAAAGGGGGAAAAGAAGGACCCAAAAGAGGGGAGATTGCAGCCAGCTAACTTGAGGTTGGATGTGATAGCATGAGCCACCACTGGAACAGCCTATGCCCCATCTCCCTGTGAATTCAGGAAAATAAACCTTAAGGGAATATTTAAGCTGCATAGCCCAGGTTTTGAAGTTCAGATGAGTGAAATGATATCGTCTGTGTTATATGAGAGGTTAGATTAGATGATCTAGAGATCCTTTTGACCTTAAAAGCTATTATTATATGGCATTATCCATTTCAGATATGGATAGTCCACATCTGTTACACACAGTTCATAGTTATGATACTATGTGACTGGAGAAAAAAAATGTCAAAATTAATAAGTAGAATCTGTTTTATGTCTTTGTACCAGATTTCTTGGGGGAAATTTCCTGTGGTCTTCTATTTTTAATATAGATACAGGCTCTGCCTTTGGTGATTTGTCTTGCTGCCAGATAAAGTTTGTTGAAAGGAGCCTAGTGATTAATGGCAAGGACATTTTAAAATTCTTTTGCAATGGGCTAAGATTATTATTTTCATTCTTTGAATTTTACCATGTAATGCCTGCTGTCAGAAGATAAGCGCTGTGTGACTTCATCAGCGTTTCAGGAGAGATCATTAGTGACAAATCCAGGTACTACCGGTGATCGTGTAGATGACTGAATAAATAGTGTTCTTCATTTTGAACCAGCGTATTATACAAATACCGTGGTGTTGAGTTCGGATGCTAGAAGCAGAATGAGTTTTTGCGTATCACGAGGAGAGCAAAACCACTGAGGAAGCGGATGGCAGAGGTAGGAACAGTATAGTCCTGGTTTTCAGAGTAAGAAATGAGCTTGGTTCGACACTCTCAAGCCCTTGAAGTGAGGTGGGGACTTAGCAAAGCAAAATAGATGTGAATGGGCATGTTGAAAGGTGATTCAACTTTGAATAAAGGCTTCCTAAGAGTCACAATGTCAAAATAAACTTGAATTTTTTTTGTGTTCTGCAAAGAGATAATTTAAAACTTATTCTGAAATTAAAGCTTTATTAAAATGCAGATAAAGATTAGAGTATATGAAAGTAATTTAGGGCTGGGCACGTTATAGGGGTATTGCAATTATTCCAAAACAAACTTTAATAAATGCAGTGTATCTAGAGTTAAGGTTAACCTTAAAAGAAATCAAACTTGTTAAGGAATAGAAATGCACAATCAGTTCACCCAGAGGATCTTGACTTTTTTCTGTACTGAGGTCATGTAATATCTCTATAATTATGATGAGTGAATAATAGGGTTTTATTCTTTTTGAAGTCCTGGAACAGATTAAATTGGTCTTTTAAATTATGTTTTCCTCTTAAGTTTTGCCTGCGGGATGAAGATATGGTTAAAGTAGGGTCTGAGGGAGTTTGGTACCAATGCATTTTCAATTGATTTTAGGTCATAAAATGACAAATGACACTATTTGTGAATTCTCAGAAAATACTGTCTGAACTTTCTTTGTACGGGGAAGAGGTGTTATATTGTGTGTAGTTGAGGCTTTGCTTTTAGTGTAAGACCCAAACTAGTCTTTATCGGGGAACTAAGTGGCACTTTACAATGAAAGATGTATAAAAAGTTAAAATTTGATGTGAAAAATGAGTTGGGGAAACTTTGAACCTGAAAGAATTTCCAAGAGAATGGAACGGAATTGGATATTTGCCCTAATGTGATATTGAATTGAATCCTGCAATGGGGCTTGAAAGGGAGAAGGCAGAAAGAAAGGGGTCAAGAATTGCCCAGAGAAATTCAGTGACTTGCTTCTGTTCTGAAAGGAAACCCAAGCAAAGCTGATGCTGAATGGTGGGTCACACGGAAGTGAGAGGGGATGGCAAGTGAAAGCAAGGAATCTCTTGAATACGAGCATTTGGGAGTTTTGGGTGGATAAGGGAGCCTGAGTACTACCCTGAGAGCAATTAGTGGAACTGGAAGAAGCCATTGGAAACACCTCCTCAACTACAATCAATGGGATGTCCTTTTTAAAAAAAACTGCTCGTGAAAATCCATACCCCTGGTAAACTCTGAGGTACCTAAGTTGTGGTAGTGGCACAGAGGACCTGGACGTTGGTGAATCCGCTGTGGAAAATGAAGGTCTAGTGATACCACCAGAGCGCAGTACGTGCCAGCGCATATGGAAAACAAATGTCACACTAGCTGGAGCTGTCACTGGAAATAAAGCACCTTTCCTTGGGATGAAGGGGGATTTTGGCTTGGTGTAAGGCTGCTTTAGTGGATTTAGAGGCAGCAAGGCACTTCACAACTCTCCTGTAAGAGCAGCAACAGCACAGGACGCCGAGTCCACCATATGTTCATGTTTAATAGCAGTTTATAAGTCTGTGAATTTTGCCTACGGGATGTCTGAAGACTCTGGGGTCATGTAAATTGAAACAATGCAAAGTTTATTGTGCATTTAACTTAATTTAAATACCTAGAAACAAGCACAGGGGGATTCTTACCAGTTGCAGTTATTGGTTTTAATAAATACTGTTGTAATTGAATGTGATTTAATAAAACCGGTTTATTTCCAGCCTTTTGGAGTGGGAGTACAACTTCCCGAGGGGAAGACAACAGAAGGGGGTTAATCAGAATAACTTTTACTTTAACTCGATCAGTATTACTGAACCACTCCAAGAAGGAGGTCGACCTTCAGTTTCATTCTCGCCAGCTATGAACTGAATGTTTAATCTTGGCGGTGGTAAAAACATCTGCAGCAAGAGTACTCTGTGAAATGACTCTTGGGAGGAGGGAGGAGGCTACTTCACTTGTTGACCAATACCATGATCTTTTCCCCAGGAATTGACTGAGGAGTGTGGTGACTCTCCGAGTTGACACTGCTGGTGTTCAGAGCTCAGGGGAAGCACCCATGGGGCTGTGTGCCCAAGGCTTTGTCCACCAATTGTCATCTTTCTGTTTTATTCATCTCAATGAGGTCTTTGATCTGATGCAATCCAATGTGATCTTACCTAATATGATCTGTTTGTGGTCAAAATCCCTGTTGAAGTTAGTGGCAAGGTTAGTATTAACTTTAATAAGGATTTCACCCATTACAGATGTCTGCGCACCCAAACACCTGCAGAGACAGCATTTCTGAGCAAATCACAGTCACAATAATCCTACAGCATTTAAATACATGCAAAAATTAAGGTAGTTAAAATTTCTCTTCGTGTTTATGGATTCCCAGGCAGATTATAAACCTGGAGATACGATGCTATTCCTGTGTGCTGTTTTAATAGCAAATTCCCTGAAGCCATCATCAGATTCAGCAAATCTGTATTGCATTACTTTTATCCAGCTTGTTTTATTGAAAACACCTGGGCGAAGCTAAAAGTTATCTGGCACCGATTTCATATTTAGCATCTAAAAAATATCCACTTATTTATAGAGTATTTAGGGATCAGAATAAATGCTTTCAGCGTAGTATCTCTGCTGAGGAAATCAGTTTTTAAGGCATGACTCAAAGGTCACTAATCAATTTTGAGTCTTAGAGATGCCACCAGAGAAGTAAAAGGGGTCTGTGACACAGTATTTGAGATATTATTCTACTTTAGATTTTAAGCTGGAGTCTTTATTTTCCTTAAAATGGAGTAGTAGGTGCATCAGGGATGTTTTTTCTGCTCCGTATTATCACATAGAGCCTGTATGCAGTCATAGCAAGCCAGAAATGGGATCCCTAAATTTGGGGTAAGAGAGATCTTTTAGTCCTGTGACCATCATAATACAACCTTTTACTCAACTTTGGAAAATAGTGTGCATGGTTTGTAAAGTGTAACAGTAATTTCTTCTTTGATGAGGGCTCCAATTACAGTGATTTTACCTTACGATGTTTGATTGTGTAATCTTTAGAAAACCATTTAGACATGCTGAAGCATTAGCACCAGGTGTACGGTACCATGAAATCTGTTACAGAACAGCTGTTAGCAGCACATTTGCCAAGTATCTCTAAATAATCAACAGACTCAGTTAAGAAAATACCTATTTGTACAGCATCACCTTGTGAGTGGTGGGGGCAGTTGCACAGCACGAGTTGTGTAATCATCTTTCTGAAACTTTGGTGAGAAGTCTAATACTCTCATAGGTAGGAAACTTTGGTATTCAGTAATAATTCTAATAACGTAATTCACTGGATGTGGTGACAATATTTCTTGGAGTCTGATTGTCAGTGAAATGGAGCCTGTGAAAGTGGTATTTTGGGGTCACTAAAGCCTGTGATGCTATTGGCAGAGGTGGCAATCCGTGCTATAAGAGTATAAGCAATGATATAATAGTAAAACAAAGATCATAATAAAATAATAATCGATGCTATAATAATAAATGATACCATAATGATAGTTACGAGAAGTGTATCTGAGCTACCACACTGCCATCACCCATGAGGTCTGGGAAGTGCCCATGTGCCATTGTTCTCCTTTGTGTGCACTGACAATATAAACAAACAATCTCCCAGCTGCAAAGCTTATTTAAGAGAAACAAAATTTGATTCAAGATCTGAAAACACCACAGAATATGAGTAGGAGAGTATTTGGTAATAAATTAATAATTGTTGTCCTTTGACAAAGCTCTTACCCCTTAGGTGGCCTGTGAATACTATATTATCCTAGACTGCAAGTGAGATTCAGGACAAAAATGAGGAACAGGCTCTATGAATGCCAAAAACCCTCTGCAGGTTTCCCTGTCTGAGCCAGTTTCTTTGTATCATCCTCCTTCAGTGAGTCCATGTCGGTTTATATTTCATCAGACGATACAAATTTTAGTCCTTAAAACTTTCTCCTTCTCATTTCTCTCCTATCATTTATTATTTAACCCTCTAAAGCATTTTATGCCTTGCAGGGTGCCATTAAAAATAACGTTCATAGGTATAAATATTGTATTATGAAGTTTCTGTATTTGTGACCTGATTTTTGTTGCCCTCCATCACTAAGATACTAAATATTAGTTTAGGTTTAGTGCCTATCTGGTGTGACATTATGTGCCTCTGTATGCTTGAATTCAACTATATGCCCAACAAAGTTGTAACTCTCAGTGAATAACTAGTTGGTGCCTGTGCATTAGTGTGTATTTCAAGCTGGACAGATTTTTTTGTTTGCAGATAATTATTTCCTGTGGCATCAGAAATTCTCCAGAGTGCTGAGATTTTTTAATTTAAAAAGAAAAAAAATCGTAGTTGAAAAAGATTTAGAGAAACCCTCCACTTGGATTCACAGCTTTCAGAGGCAGCAAGTGCTTTATATAGCACTTGGCTTTCCTGTTTCAGTTAATTAAAAGAATAGTAGAAATAAAGTGTGAAATAACCTCAGTTTGAGTAAAACTTGTCCATTTCTTCTGATTGTCAGCTTTTACCAGGTTTGATCCCTGAACTGATAGATCTATAATGTTTTATTTATGGTGTTTTACTGATGTGTGGAGACCTGATGCATAGTCATGATTTCTGTCTTCCTGACTTGAATATGGAAATGTTTTATCCCTCTGCTTTTACACCAAGTGTGAGGTGACCAGCATCAGGAAGAGAGAAAGTCCCCGTGATTGACGTTAAACATGGTTGAGGCAGATTGTGCTATATGGGGACCTCTGTTATCTAAAGTGCCAGGTAGACAGAACTGTGTATTTATATTGAAAGCGCAAAATAGATTGTACTGGAAAAAAGTGGCATGTGGGAGAGAGGGTAGAAAGTAAAGATTACTTTATGTACTTGGAATGAGTCTTTCATCAGAGCCCCGGAATGAAAATCCAAAGATTTAAAAGGTAGTGTGGATTGAGGCCAATAACAAGAGTTTATCAGTTTTAGTGGGCTTAAATTAATCTTAATGCAGTCAGAGAATTTCCAGTAAATTAATCTTAAAAAAGAAAAAAAAAAACCCACAAAAAACACCCCAGCACTATGGCTCACTTTACGTAAGATAAATAATAGGAAAGGAAGCATTTCTCCTGATAAGATGACAAGTATAGAATAATCTTGAAGGTACCTTTAGTGCTTTGGTTAAGCAGCCTAAATATTTATGGAAGTCACTGGCAGTGGGACTTCTGTGCTACTTTATTTCCAGTTGAATGACATTTGAGTCATCAAAAGAAGAATATTAAATAAGGGGTTTTTTTAAAAAATCAGTTTGAGTTGTTAGGTGACCCCAGGTTCCATTCACACCATACATGGAGTCTGTCTGAGTGTCCACAGTGGGGTGATTTGCCAGAGAATATTCACTCTCAGAAGAAAACATCTTAAATGGAAGTTAAAAAAATACCCTGGTCCTGTGATCCTTTGGGAAATCCCCTCCCACAGGACAATGTTTTGTAGGTCTTGAAAGCTCTATTTTCCCTCAGAATTCCTAACTCTGCAGCACAAGGATTTGGGAGATAGCAGTAGAGATTTTTTTGAATGTTTTAGTTCTTCCCTGTCTTCTCCAGTTGAAAAATATTTTTTTTTTTTTTCAAAAATATCGTTCCGGTAGTTTTCCCCTAAACCTCATTTGTTGTCACGGAAAGGCCTGTTTTTAACACGACTGTTTTCGCTCATGGTGAGCATTCCCAGGTTTTCACAACAGTGATTTTGGAAGTGTTTCTCTTGGTATTTGCAATACCTGCAGTTGAGATGAAGGGGGTAGTTCGTGGCTCAGAGATATGGCACTCGGGTTGTTTGCACCTAGTTAGAAATTTCAAACTGGGGACACCCCGCCCAGGCCTGTTGGTTTCTATAGGGGTGGTGTATCTCAGGGAGATCAGGGAACTCTTCTTTCTCCTCTCCCGTGTCTCGAGGTTCTTTTCTGCATGTTTGGAGACTGTAAGCTTTGAGAAACATTGCTGGAAGCACTCACCTTTTATTTGTTCTCCTGGTCCAGAGGCAGTTTAATCTAGAAAGGTGCTTTCTTTTGTACAGGTCATCCTATGAATATTTCAGGAGAATCTGTGCTAAAGAAAATGGCTTTTTAGCTGAAAAGCATCCCTTGCTTTTCTGAACTGCTCACTGTCATCTTATTGTCTGCACTGTAATTGTTCAGTGTCACCGTTGCTTAGGGAGCAGACTGCATGTTCAGCATCCTCAGAGTTACAGATCTCTCCTTTCTCTCCAGTCCCCAGTAGCTCTAGAATATCAACTTTTCTGACGCAAATGATTTTTGACTACAGTGGAGACCAAGATACCGAAACCGCTTTGTCCACAGCATCTCTAAGATGGCAGAGCACGTGATTTTGTGGTCATCTTATTTTTGCTAAAACATCCATGTGATAGTGTGTGCATGTGTGTTCGTGTATCTGTGTCTCTAGGGACTATCTATTAAGGGAAAAAGTGTGGAAGAGCCAAAAAGAAGGACTGATTATTTGGCATAGTTTCTCTTGAGATTTCCTCCTCTTCTATTAACCTTTCCACCACAACCACTTTTGTATTTCTGGTCTTAATTAGAATTTCGAGTGGAGCTATGGAAGCAGCATATCTATCCCCCAGTTGATTCCTCCATCTGATTTGGCATCCAGAAATACATTTCTTAGGAATTAATTATAATTGCTTTTGATGGAAAGCCAACTTTTTTCATGTGTTAACTGTTAATTCTTAGCTCGTTTAACATGTGATTAAGTAATGATGATAAGCTTGAACGCAGGGTTTCTGTGAGTTTGAGATTTGAGTGGTTGTGTTTTGTATTTCAGACTTGGTGTGGCTAGGTGGCTATAGCATGTTAGTGGTCAGCATGGAGATGCATGCTTTGGAGGGGCGAGAGGAGAGATGGTACCTAGAGAAGCTTTTAGAATTGGATGAGCTGAGGGATTGATTAATGAAAAGTTAAAACTACTGGTTTTAGGTCTGTATGACTAGTTTTTACTGCACTTTGTAGCATGCCTCTCCCCAGCTGTATTCAGGTTAGAGGAGTGCATTGCTGAGATTTGTTTAAAGTGTCACTTACTTCCCAACAGCTACATGTGGCTGAGGTAATCTGAGCACCTCATTTCTTGTGGGGTTTCTCTGTCTTAGGGATGATGCATAACACCCACCTCCTGGGCTGGAGAAAGGAGCTGTGGCCTCTGCCTTGGGAACTCGTCATCAGAGGTTCCCGGAGCTGTGGACTTTTTGTTTTGCTGCTTTTTTCTCTGTATGTTTTTGGTGTGCCTGTTATTCCAGTTTCCAGGAGTAGCTCCTTGTGCTGGCCACCATATTTTTAATCCTTGTCCTTCTTGTGACTGCTGAAGATGTCATACAGGTTCTTCAAGACAGGTTAAAACATCTTTTAGACTCTTTAGAACTATACTGCTGGAATTACTTGTGACTGTCAGGAAAAAGCCTTTACTGGGTGATTTTATTCTGAAAACTGACTTTTCAAGAAGAGGCTTAGAGCTGTCCAAGCACATTTCTTTGTCAAATTCACTAAGCATACAAGTGAGGAAGTGCTTTTCCTCCTGCCAGCTTTAAAACCCATCCCAGTGCCAGTCAGTACGTGGATAGTTTTCAGTTGAGACAGACAGTTTGACAAAGTCGTGGTGGTTGTGACTAAAGATAAAGGGCTTTTATTTAGCTCAGTGAATGGAACTGCATATAGGCTATACCTTAAAAAGGTAGGATCCTTCCCCAGCCTCATGATAAAGGGGCAAAAAGTAGTTAGATGGTGTCCTGTTAATGTCAAACGCTCATTCGTGCTATTAATTTAGGTGATGGGATTTTTAGAGACACCTTGCAGTGCAACATGAAATGTGGGAGTCCCGGAAACGCTGTGTGGGTAAGTGTTTTGTGCAGGTGTAAATTGCAGGTTAGTAGGAGGAGATGCTGCTGGGAGGCAGGTGGTGGAGGCGAAACGCTGCACACCTCCTGAGAGACTCTGCGAGGCAATAGTTGGCAAAAATCTCCAGCGCAAGCATGCAGCTACAGTTCAGGTGGCGCTTGGAGAAGGGCAGTCAACAAGGGTTGAGGAATTGTCACTTTGAGTCCATGTTTTGGTTTCACCGCAATTTCTTTTCAGCTAGGTGTAAAGATACGCTGTTTATCTCCCAGACACTAAGCAGCCAAAGGAAGAACCAGTACGTAAAGAAGTTCCTTAAATAAGTAGTGAAATAAAAGAGGATTTTAGACTTGCTTAGAAACTTCCAGGGAAGCCATGAAGTCAAGGACAGTTTTGGTTTGCATCAGCCATGTCAAAAAGGAGTAAAAATAATATATTTTGAATAAAATAAGTATTAATTCTCTAAACTTCATCCTCTCACTGGGAAATGCTCCCTACAATGCCTGTGATCACCCTCAGCTTTAGCCATGACCTGAGAGCTCCTGAACTCAAGCTAGGGGTGGAGCTATAGAGGAGAGGTGGGGTATGGTTTTATGCCTAGGTTTTACTTAAATTGGATGAACTGATCTTTATCAACTTTCAACCTTCCCTGGTAATAAGTGTGCTACCTCTTGAAGATGCGTGGCCTGGGATGGACTGGTGTGTTGTGGAGTGCTGCTAGCCAGAACAGGTGGTGACGTTGCCAGGAGTCTGGCTTGACTTTTGGTCAAGCTGAAAAGGTGGGTTAAGAGCTGGTACTGTTAGATAATGTCTGAAAATAGCCATATTCCTTAAGACCAAATTCAGATGTTTTGCCGTGGCCGGTAGCACGTACAGAGGGATGAATTCACATGTAGGGTTTTCTTGAGTTTGTACTAGCTAATAAACGGTGGCACAAGCACCACATTGCAGGAGGTAGAGTTATGATTTTGAAAATAACTTGTGCTTTTACGATGTTGTTTGAGGGCTTGTTAGGAAGCCATAAAAAATGGATCCTGGATGTGGCTAATTGCCAAGTCCCATTAAAGGGAGGTGGGTAGATTTTCATGATTGGCAACCTGAACTCGCTCAGAGTTTGCATAACTTAGTGGGTTATCTTCAAGAAGGTGAGAAAGGGAATTAAAAACATCTGGTTTTCCCTGAGTCGAGATATTTATTGTTCTGTATCTGTATGCAGCAGGTTAGCTGAGGAAAGACTGCACAAGGCAGCACTTGCTTCCTTCTGCCTGTGATGGAGAAGTCAGGGCCTCTCCAAGTCAGGCTCCAGGGAGTGATTATTGAGTCTCCTGGCAATTGCCATATCTCCTGTACGCACGCCGTTAGGCATCCTCATTTGCACGTGTGATACTGGTTTATTTACTGTGGTGTAATTGCTTGCTGTGTTTGTACTGTTTTTCGAAGCACACATAAATGGTGCTGCTCAACGCAATCTGCTACAGTAAATACCTATTCCAGGGTATTGTCTCTCACCTTGAATGTCCTTTATCACTGAAGCAATTCGATTCCTCGCCCTGCTTTTCTTGATAATCTTTCTATTCCCTCTTTAACCTCTTCAGCCCAGTGATCCTTCCCTCTTTGGGAAGCCTTCCCTTTTTGTGTTTATCTGTGCTCTGTCAAATTAAACCCTTGTCTCTTCACCAAGAAGAAAAATCTTCTCTTCACCTCATTGTTATTTCTGCCCCTTTTCCCCAGTTTTTCTCCTTAAGAAGAAGAAGAAAAAAAAAGCACTCATGATAGTTAAATTTATCTCTGCCTGTGGTCCCTGTTCCTCTCCACCCCACACAAGAGAGATGTTACGAATAAAACCCACTTGTAAAATCGTATTTTAAGAGTTACACTGCTGAGAGCACTGCTGGTTCCTTTCTATTCCTATTTTTATCCATGTCCCATCCTGCCTTACCTGGCTGACCAGCCTTTGGTCCTACGCTCTCTTTTGCCTTCTGACCTGGGAAATCTCGACCCTTTTTTTCACCTCCTCCCCCAGAATGTCTCTGTTTTCAGTCTAATTCCTTCTCTGGTAACATCTACTCCTCCATCTCTCTTATCCTGGATTAAGGAGTGCCACTTGTTATCACACCTGCAGCACGTCCCTTCAAGTCCCTTGAGCGGGTTCTCTGAGTGGTTTTATTAATTTCTTCTGTCTCCTCCTTGTCACTGAAGATACTAGTCAGGTCACTGCTAATTCGCCATCATATCATCTGAAATAACATCTTCCCAATATACCAAACATGTTCAGCGCTTCCCATTTGGACTTTGAAGTATTGTGTTCTCCTGGTTTACAGTTTACTTTTGCAACTCCCTTAATCATTTCCCTGCTGCCTACCAATGTCATGATACTTGTTGGCATTTCAAATTTTCTCCTTTTCTAAAAGTCTTCTAAAAAGTTTTTCTTACTTTTATGTGCTCTCCCTCTAGCTCTCTTAACTCCAGCTGTTACTTCTAAAATGGTGACTTCAAAGGTCCTTTCAAAGTGCATGTGGTCCACAGCTTGGTGCATCACAGCCTGGCCCCTAGTATTTGCTTTAAGAGGTGGGCACGGTACATAGGTGTTTTTCCTGAGTGGTTCAGCAGTTTGG
>NW_010429253.1:67415-69464 GCF_000710305.1 Buceros rhinoceros silvestris
GTTTGGTAAGGAGAGCAGACACAGCAGACACATCAGGCTGTAGATACAAAATTTTGCAGAAGGTGCTAGTGTGATCTTTTTAGCCTGAGGCACAAAGCACATGAAAGGCAAGAGGGAGAAGATCGGTTTGCTGGTAGGCAGTTGAGCTACAGGGTGCTGTAGTGATGGATCTGTCTGAAATGTGAGTTTAATAACACAATAAAAGGCATTTCTTGTCTGTTGGTGATAAGGAGGTAGTTTCTCTCAAGTTAATAAATTTTAATTAAAGCTGAATACAGTGATGTAAAAACAGCGTTTTGTTCATAAACATTGTCAACTATAAGTCAAGGAGAGAAATTTAGCTGGCTAAGATGGGATGGAATTTTTCTTTTGAGTCTCCAAATTCATTACAGAAAAATTGAACCGAGACCTATGGTGGAGACTGATATGATGCAATAAGGAATTGCTGTAAAATTAAGAAAAGTCCAACTTTCATTCAGCATCCTCCAGACAGGAGATGCTTTTTATTGGCTGTTTCCTTTGGGAATGTGCTCATTACAGTAACCATCAAAATAGGAATCCTTCATCTGGAGGCACTGCTTATGTTTGCTATCTGGCTGTTTGGGGAATGAGATCTTTAATTAGTTCAGGATATAAAATATTGCAGAAAATTTCCCTCCAACTCTTCCTTTGTTGCTGGGGTCAGTAAGTGCAGCTTTGTTGTAATCATGGGTGTAATGCTGTTGTCCTTGTCTAATCATAGCATACTTTTTTCCCCTATAAGCTGTCAGGACATACCTTTGCATTCTTTAAATCGCATAAGAAATTGTATCCTGAAGTTGATAATAAATATATGAAGTATGAACACTTATCTAGTTGACAGATGATATCATGACCAGTGGAGAAGTTTTATAGCTGCCCTTAAAGGAGACTTTTAAAACCAGAGAATGAGATCTGTATTTTTTTCAGAGGGCGTGAGAGATTTAGCATTGGTGTAAATGGCATTATGATTTCATGCAACATTTGCTTGGAGGTTATTGCCATAGTCTTAATGGAAATTCAGTCAAATAGACTTCTCAGGACTGGTACATGTTATTCCTCTGTCAGTGTAGTAAGTGCAGATGGCAGCAAGTCAAACTCATTGCTTCTTATAGCCAGACAGAGCTTAAACTAAAGGGGATAGGAAGATAAAATAAGGCTATACCATACCTTGTTTAACCCAAGTGCTATATAAATCTAGTTCAAATTTTAAAACAGAAGATGTGGAAGGATGTCATTGCTCCCTGAGAAATTCTGGAAGGCCTTTTCACAAACTGCTGACACACAGAGGCCTCAGAGGACCAGCTGAGGAGGATGCAGTAGGAGGGCACAGCTCTTCCTCCTGACTGAGGGGTAGCAACCGATGGTGTTTTGGGGTGGAAATTCTCTTTCTTTGCTCTTTTATGTGAAACCCGCAGTGGACAAACTTTATTATTACTGCTACTGACTTGCTCTCTTGAACATCTCCTTCTATCCCTTGTGACCTTCTTTAGTCATTGTCGTTCATGCCTCCTCGCTTAACCCTGTTTTCTTTCTTGGCATCACTTCAACTTTGAGATCTGCCTTTGTGTCCCTGGACTGGGAAACAACCACAATTCTCCAAGCATATCTGCTGCTGCCAGGCGCCCCTTCTCCTTTTCTGTCCTACCCAAGCTTCTTATTCCTGCTCTGTATTCTGTCTGCCTTCATCTTACTGCTGCCAACTCTCTCTTTTCTAGTTGTGTTTCTGCCCTGCCTACTCCACTGAGATTGCAGTTGACTAAACCCACAAATTATCACCTCCTGGCCAAATCCCAAAGCGTCATTCCTGTCCTTGGCCTTGACTTGTTTTTGTATTCAATACAGTTGACCCTTCTATCCCCTTCAGTTCACTCTTTTCTCTGTAGCTCTTGGCAGCTATGATTGCTTCGAAGAATGGCTGGTGCCTCTTATCTCTGAAGTGTGCCTCTTTTCTCTGTAGCTCTTGGCAGCTATGATTGCTTCGAAGAATGGCTGGGGCCTCTTTTTTTTCTACGTGGCCGGTTCCGGCAT
>NW_010429253.1:69541-72701 GCF_000710305.1 Buceros rhinoceros silvestris
ATTGCTTCGAAGGATGGCTGGTTCCTCTTATGTCTGAAGTGTGCGGTCCAGCGATTGCCTTGGCAGCTGCATCTTCTCCATATCCGCCTCATCTTAGTATTTAGCAAGGATGCTCTCTCTGTTACTTTTCTTCTCTCATTTTGGTCCAGATCACTTAGAAATTTCATGTGTTTTTCTGCATCAGCTTCTCCTCCTGTGTTGACTGCTCAGAAATAATGCTGTTTAATATAGAAGCTTCCATTCTGCTTGAAATGGAAATTGGTATCTATTCCCAGACACCCCCTGCTAGTTCCGTTGCAAGTTGCTGCAATCAGCTTGTGTATTATTGCTTCCTGAAATTCCTGTTTTCTTCTCCATCATAGGAGAAAATAGAAAACACCAAACTCAACTCTTTTTCTTTGACTGAGCATGGAGAGGTCATTGAAGGTTACTGTAGGATTTTCCTGCTAAGGCACTTCCAAAATGCCTTTGTGTATCTCCACCCTTAGTTCCAGATTGTCCTAACAATCTCCAGAGTCGATGTAGAATATTTGTTGTCCTTTTGCTTGGTTTCTGATTACCTCTTTCATACTTAATGCTGCTTAAAAATCGGTGACAGAGCAAGGAGGTGAAGTTACATTCTAGAGGGTTTTTTCAGGTTGAACGCAGCCTCTGCTTGTAAGGTCTTCCAGTAGAGCAAAAGCAACATAGGCAACAAGTTTGTGTAAAAGTAATGGGAAGAGGGAAGGCAAGAATAAACAAAACACTGATGAGATTATGTATTGAAATGAGTCACTTCGAGAAATGCTGTTATACAAGTGTACAGTAGGCTCCTTGGTAGGGTTAAACCATGTAAATGAAGTATTGCTGGTGTAAAAAATGGTGTAAAGGATGGCAGAACCAAGTCCGTGAACTGTGGCACTGCTCTGTTTTCTGGAGCCCACTGGTTTCAGCATAAGACTATCTGAAGTTCTCCTTAAATGCTTGATTTCACTAAGGGTTCACCTCTGTGGTGTTACTTACACATTTACAGCAATGCTCAGAATCTAATGATTTTACTGCTGCGGTAACAATGCATATTGTAGAGATTGTTAGAAGATAATGACAGCAAGAAGTAATTCCAGCGTTATATTCAGTTTATGAATGGCTGTAACGTAGTATCTTAATATTGCTGCTCTGCCGGAAACCATGTAAATTCCTGGTTATCTATACCTATTAAAAAAACCTAAATTATTTATAGCAGAAATAAAAATAAAACATCTGTTTGTCACTGGGGAAAACACGCCCTGCACTGTGCTATTATGGGCCATGCATGTATTGAGATTTCTGCAGTCTCCAGTCCTTTAATCATCTGAGTTAATAGCTTGTGCCGTTAGCCTGGTTGAGCTCAAGGGAGGCTTCCCCGCCACGGTGCAATGCTGCGCGGCCAGGCATGTTTACCCACTTTTGTAAAACTTGATCCATTTTTGCCAGTTGAGCAGCTGAACATGTGTTGTAGCAAATTTGCACAGTCGATCAGTTAAACTGGAGATGCACTGGTTAATAATGTGGGAGTTCTGTGTGGACATTATGTTCAGTCGGGATGTCAGTGCCAAAGTTAGTGATGTGTGTGCGCGTGTTTGTTTTGCCTTCCTTAGGCTTGTTTTGTCTGGCTGTTGTGAGAATTAACAGATGTTTCATTTGATTCATGATGCTGGATGTCACCTCCTGGAACTGGAGTTTTAATTAGGTGGCACCAGATGCTTGTTCGGTAGCACGCAAGTTGAGGTGTGCTCATGGTGGGAATGCCAGTCGTCACAGTGCCATTGCCGCTTCCCCCTTGGTTTTGACCTCAGAGCAATGCCTTCTGCAATGAACATCCACAGTCTCCCCTCATTAATCCCTGCTTTACTTTTTCCTCCAAGTCGCTTGCAAGGACTGTTCCGTCAGACCTTGCTTTGCGTGTCCCAGTGTGTTGCTTAGAAGTTACTCACCAGCCGGAGTAATGCTGTTGTGTCTTCCCAGGATCTTCTCTGACAGCGTGCAGGATCAGAAACCTTGGCAGAAACAGCAGAGTTCCTCTTGGAATTGCAAACTGAGACTAAGACAAAGTGGGTGCTGCTGTTCAGTGGCATGGTCACAGTGAGAGTTACAAGACATCCTTTCAACTAGCTTGTTCCCGTGCCAACAGCATTCCAGACATAAGCCTTTGAGAGTCAGCTTGGGAGTGCAGGCAGTGGGTGACACGGTCTTGAAGCGGGATTCATTGTGGCCATCAGACATCCAGATACAGGGAGACAGCAGGAGTAATTTCAGCATAGTGTTCAGCTTATAAATGGCTGTAATATAAAGTTTAATATTCTGCTCAGCTGGGAGCCACGTAGATACCTGCTTGTCAGTGTCACTGTGTGTGTAAATGGCCCCCGTATGCAGCACAACGCTCCTTGCTGCAGCTTTTGGAGGCTACTGCAAAACAGGGAGAAGAGCTAGTTGCCTGTCACCTTCTTTCAGAAGATAGAATAGCCAATATTTTTTCTTCCTGCCTGCCTTTAGATATTACTCAAAATGTTCCATCCTCCTTGGATACCTTTTCCTGCTTTGGACTGACCCCTGCGAGCGTTTGGGGAGGTGCCTGGCGCTTGCTCGTGCAGTGCTGTGGCTGTGCTGCCCCTGGGCAGCCTTTGGGCATGGCCACCCTGCTGCCATTCATGAAGCCTTCTCCAGGTCCCACTGGTGCAACTATCAGTACCAAGCCTTAACCTTAAATTAATGCTGTCTGGGTACATCAGCACCACTCGCAGTCACATCTCTGATGTATGAAATAGGAGTGTGCTCCATTCAGACGTCGTGGCCGCAGAGCTTTCCAGCCTAGTCCCTGGTATGGCGGTTTTGAATGACAAATTTTCCTCTTGGATGTTCGCCTTCAGGATCCCGGTGAATTTGTGTTTTACTTGGTATCACTGGTGCAAACATTTAGTCGTTTCAATGAGCATGGAGTGATTCATCTATTTGTTTTGAGAGGTTGAATGCCTGACCACAATATGTTTTCTTAAATTTTACAATTTAATAGCAGCCTGGGGTGCAGTATTAATTTTATTTTACTGCTCCAAGAGGCTAACATATTGCTGTTTGTTCTCTCCTGCTTTACTTTAGCATTAGTCTGTGAGATTAAAATGACTGTTTGGTAGCTGGAGCTTTGCTC
>NW_010429253.1:72800-77065 GCF_000710305.1 Buceros rhinoceros silvestris
TGACTCTTTGATGCCGGGCTTACCACCCCGTTAAATAGGTGCAGAAGCACCTGGCTGCTGGGTGTTTTATTAATATTTCTCAAGAGCTCCTGAAATGATGTTGTGTATGGTCTAACTGTTCTCTAAACAATGCCATTATAAATAAATAATTAAATTCAATGTTATGTTTTGCTCATACCAATGTATTTTAAACACAGAAAATATAATCTCCATTTCAAAATTGTGTGTAAATAGACAAATATGTTCGTTCTATTTTAAGGGCAGCATATCGATTAGCCCTAGGCAAAGCCCACACTGGTATTACTGAGTGTTTAAGAACCTAAAACGTAAAATACAAGGACATTTTTAAAAGCTAAAATATTCACAAATGCAAATTCAAATGCTAAGTGCTTATGAAAGCTTTGAACTGCAAACAATGATGGATTTGTAAGCAATCCATGCAGAGCAAGCATTCTATGTATTTATGATCTGGCTGTTTACAGAAATGAAAATAAATCACTTTTCCTTTTGCCCTCTTTCATTCAAAATACATGTATCTGCAAATGTACGTGCATGTGGTTTTTATACATATCATATCTGTCTGTACATATATACCACATTTCACCGAGATGAAGAGGTGTGATAAAGTGATAGAAGTCACTGCAGCGCATAATGAGCACATAAGGATTGCGTCCACAGCAAAGCCCTTATTTTCTGTGTCTTATTTCATTAGAGCTCATTCTTGTGGTTTCCTCAAGGGATCACACGGCATATATTGGTACTGCAACATTTCATTATTTACTTTATCAAGACATTGACTTCCCCTGCCTCTTTAGGGAACTTAGTCTGCCTCCTCATAAAACACTCTAAAATTGAGCTGCTGCAGTTTATGTGGATGTACCTATACTCCAGCTGCGGAATGCGATACTTACTCCTACGGAGTGTGTCGGAGCCTTGCTCCAAATAACCAAGAGAGTGTCTTGGAGGGTGCCGATATCTTGGCACACCTTGGGTGCCAGGCTGCGTGCTTTGCTTCCTGCCGTCTTGGGTGGAGCCACAAGATCTCCTGGAAAAGCAGTCAGGGAACGCTGACAGAAACTGCCATGACTTCCCATCAGGACTCTGATCGGATAAGGGCAAAGTTTTATGTCCTACATTAAAGCCTGTACTTTGGAGAGCAGCAGCCAGAGCACATTTATTTGCTCCACTCTGCTCAGAGCCAAAAGGAAGCACCCAGTGAGTCACTGGCACCATTCCCAATGATCATGCTAGAGTTGTCTGCTTTAAGGCTTTTATCGTGCTGCTCAGATTTGCCACAGTCCCTTGTGTATCTCAGCTTCCCACACTCTTCTGTTTTCTTCTCTGAAGAAGAGTGTCTTCTATCTGTGGAAGATTTTTGAAGAATGTCAGACTAACATTCCACCAAGATTAGAAGAATGGTACTTTCCACCAGTATATTCCAGCATATTCCCATATACTGTTTGAACATTGAATTTGGGATTTATTATCACACAGAGTATGGAAAATGGAACAGGAGTATAGTTGTGGTCTGCTTGTGCATGGTCTGTGTGAGGTCTGCCATTATAACTACCGCTCCGCTTCCACTATACAAGGCAGAAAATTAAAGTTCTGACTGTCTTAATGATCATGGGCAAGTTTTTCCTGCAGAGTTACCATGAGGTTGGTCAGGTGATTTTGAAAAAAAGAATACAACGTGGAAATGAATTCTAGTTATTTCACTTTTTTGCAATCGCAGCTATGGCTGTAGGTGAGGTGCCTCCCAAGCAAAACTCGTAGCTGTCTCAAAGACCTTGCTATTCAAAAGATGCTCAGAGGCATGCAAGATTGCTCTTGACAATTTCTGTGGATGTTTTGCCATACCAGGAGTGTCAGCTTAGTTGTGAGTGATCTCTGAACACTGATGACTGGTTTTGGTGAAAGATTACGTATGCTTCTCAACCGTCCTCAGACAGTGATGGCCCTCCTTTCTTAATAACGGAATAACAAGATGCCAGTGCGGTTTCCCTGCAGAGGTTCAGTATCTCTGCAAACTGTGTCTCCCGAGAACTGATTTGTGGAGGGTAATTCCCCATTAGCAAAAGAGGTCTGGAGTGTAAACCCATTCTTGTGCTTAGGAGGGTGAGTAGAGCTGCACTTGTGTCTGTTCAATAACGGAAACTGAACTCATGTTCTCTCCGAAGCAAACGGCAAGAGATGCTCCTGATCTTTTCAACTTTGACAGGTGATCTGAACTAAACTTTGGCCTCTGGGCAACCCTTTTGCATCTTTTTCTGCTGCAGACACTGAAACTTCTGCCTGGAGCAGAAGCAGCAGCTTGAGGTTCTACACCCTTTGGACATCCTTTCATGAAGGATGAAAGAAGGGGTCTCCTCCTCAGCCTCTCTAGAGAAGACAGGAGAGCATACATCTGAAAGCGTACTTAAGAAAGAATAAAATGTTTTGCTTCTGGGCAGTTTACAGCAGTAGACTCGATTCAGAACAAATCACCTTTTTTTTTTTTTTAAATGCTGGCTGTTGCGTATCCTGGTCTTTGTACTCAAAGCCAGTGTGTTACGGAGGAAAAAAACTCATTTTCTGGACCTGGGGAGAACTCAGCAAATGGGTCTAGATGAAACTTCAGGTTTCACTTGTATCTAGTCTGCGTTTCACAGTGGAACACAAAGTGTGTTGCCTTGCAAAACAGCAATGTTCTGCTACAGCACTGTGGACAAAGTATATACTGCTTGGAGAGCCCTTAACTGAAAAATTCACTCAAAGAAACACGAGGGCAATCGATTGTTCTTACACAGCCACAAGGTCGGCTGCCTGAGAGCCTATTATAACATGAGATTTTCTTGTCGAGCACAGAAAGGGACCAGGCTGTTCACTGCCTGCCACCTCCCATCATACATCCTGCCTGGCGCTCGGTCTGGACGGAAGCAGTGGACGTTGCTCCAGGCTCAGTGGTGATCATGGCCAGCAGATGTGCTGCTTCTAATGCCTTGCGTGCATCTCTAGACCAGGCTGTTTGGTTTCTTGCGTGGTCTTCTATGTGACCGTGAGAAGATACCAGGAGCTGTTTTTTCATTAAGTGTGTTTTCTCCCCTCCATGGGGATGGCAATGCAGAGGCTGTTGGGGCAACGAAAGAGTGACCATGGAAGTGAAGTGGAACAGGTTGGGAGTGCTGTGGCAGCCCAGCAACTTTCAGTGAACCTCCTCTCTGCAGGCTCCTCAGAGAAGACAGCTGAACAGTGTTCACAGGTCTGTAGTGCTTAAGGCCAGAAGAGACCGGATTGGTTGGTTTCATCACTTCTATATCTCTGTCTGCTATATATCACTTTTGCAACTCGTTATACTTAGTGATTTTTCTCTGACTAACGCATAGCATACATTTGTCATGAAATGTTTCTCCCCCAGCAGTTTATAGCCCTCATTTGCAGATGTCTAGAGATAGGAAGAAATTATTCTGGGAATTAATCACCTGCTTTAGAAAAATAAATAATAAAGAAGGGTATCAAGCTGATTGCTAATTTTATTTTTCCTGGCTTCAGTTTCCAATCATTAGGTGTTGTTCCACCTTATTTTGTCAGAATAAAGAGCCCTTTACTTCCCTATAATATGTCCCCATGAACTTTACATGGATTTTCTAATCAAGTTGCTTCTCCATCTTCTTTTTAATAAGCTTAACAGATTAAAATCTTAAACTATCTTACTGTAAATCATTGTCTCTGCTCCTCATACTGTTTGTAGAGCTCTTTTTTTTTAAGACTTCTCCGCTTTTTTACATGCTTTGTAAAATAGACTCCAGAGTCATGCATGGTACCTCCAAGCAGAGGAGACACGAGTGTGTCATGCGAGGGGGGTTACATGGTGCTCTGATGCTGGCTTTGTGCCTCGCATTCCCCTCTTGCCTGTGTTCATGTCCAAGAGCAGCATGGCCATTAAAGCCCTTTCAGTAGTTCTCTTTCCTTTTTGACTGCTTCTCTATGTTTGGACTGATGTTAAGGGTCGAGGGACCGAGGTACCCACTCCTCGAATTACCTTAACGGAATCCTTCTGTCTTGTTACAGACAGAGGGGATTTAAAGGGGAAGGAAGAAATTCACACCTTGGTCTGCATTCGGAACTGAAACAAACTTTTAATAAACAATAAATTCATACATTTACACTCTACTATATATATAGGCACAGACTGAGAAAAAGGGAAAAGGAAAAAAAACCTGAGGGAAAGAAAAGGACTCAGATAAGAGGGTTGTTGGCAGGCGTGTTCAAGGTCGGTGCTCTGG
>NW_010429254.1:0-3529 GCF_000710305.1 Buceros rhinoceros silvestris
GTGAGTGGGAGAACGACAGACATCAGATTTTTGCTGCAGATTTGGGGTGCTGGGGCATTCCTCGCTCCTGTTTTATGACTAACCTCCCACCTCACCTCCCAGGTAGTGCTTCTCTCAAAAGAGCACAAGATGAGCACGACCTGATCGAGGAGTCTGACTGGATAGGTGAAGGAAGGTCATCCAGCAGCACCAGCCCACACGGCTGCGGGAGCCCAGGAGGATGTGGTCACGGGTAAGAGCAGTGGAAGAGGAACCAAGGAGGAACGACAACATGTGCAGGGTGACCACAGAAGGTTGCTGCAACAAGCACCGGAAGAATGCTTGAATACGGGGCAGTGGTCCCATCTGCCTGATCTAGCTCTTAAAGGGTTTGGTCTTGTGTATCCACGTAGCTGTTCCTGAAGGAGGAGTCCTGTTTATGTCCCTTATTTAGGTACACGTTTCTCCAAATTGGGATTTGATAAGAGGACAGCTGCTGCATTTTTATTGTCTGTGACAAACAGCAGTAAATGCTGTTCAGGGTTCATGATGGAAATTAATCCATACACTGGCTTCTGTCCAGCTGCACTTCACAAAGGTAAATGGCAAACGAGAGTGGTACGCTGCCCCCTTTTAATCCATTTTCTATAGATGGGGTTACTTTGCCTCTCTGCGGGAAAGGCCAGCACAGCTACCGTGCTGATAAACACTCATTTCTCACCGCAGCATATGTGCTGCCCAGACTCAAATCCAGGCAACCTGTAGCTGAACAGCAATTAAATACCCACATGTACTTCCACACCGCGGTCTGGTGTGCAAGGCAGAGGCCTGAATGCCTGGACATCTGCTGTCTGCTACCCCACACAGGCTGTTTGGCGGAGCATAATCACTTAATCTTACCCTGCTGCCATTAATGGTACCCGTGATAGGGGATGCAGACCATCATCCTACAGATACTTCGCTATATTCTTCAAGAAGAGTAATGTTCTCTCTCTCACCATTTTTTTTCTTCTTAAGCAGCCTTTATTGTAATAGCAACAAATACTTTTCATTGCTGTTGGTCTTTCTCTCAGGATTTCCGGGCCAGGGTTTCAGTTTGGCTCTGTTAACATCACTGGGAAATAAGACGTTGTATTGAAAAGTTAGTTGAGATGCAAGAAGCTGATAGAACCTCAACAATTTTGTGTCACTTGTACAAAACCCAGAGACTCAGTAATGCAGTGAGATAAATGCGGCACTTGATTGCAATGGATGTATTGCACGTATAAAAGGCATCTCTTATCGTTAGGCTCTGCATATCTGGAGTGATAGCCACCATAGGTCAGTAAGACAGCCGTAAGGTGAGCCAGATAATTTTCCTGTTGTTATAAATTTCAAAGTCCAAAAAGCTACAGATGTCTTAATTCAGTTTAGCCTGATCCAGTGCCGGTGGCCAGAGGGAACATCTCTTTCTGAGGTTCAGTCTTTCCCTTAGCCTAGCTGATAGCAGTCTGTGTGGCAGAGTTTAAAATGCTATGGCCATGTAAAGAAGTAGGAACCATAGAGCTATTTACCCATCCTGAATTTCCGTGCAGCAGGATTGCCACATGAAACTGCAGTTCAGACGTGCTCATTTGTCCCAGGAAGCTTGAACAAACAGATAAGCTGCCGAGTTTGCTCTGACCTGAACAAGGCTCCTTCATTAGTGATGCCGCGTGAGACACGGGTCCTGGCTTTGCATTGTTGTGCAGTTACCTGTCAAAATGCTTATTTCCTATAGAACTGGCAGAAACACTGAATTTCCTCCCCGACCCCCACCCGTGTGCCTGTCAGCTGCCGACCAAGTCCTAGCCGTGATCACAAGAACATCCTGACTGTCTCAATAATTTGCATTTCCTTGCCAAAGATCTTATCTGCCGGAGGTGCAAATTGCACCGTCAGGGCTGTTGGTGTTGAAAAATCTGCTCCCTTCTGCTCTGCAGATACTCCTTTTCAGTCTAGGTTAATTTATCCAGGAGAATTAATTGAGACAACAAAGCGGTCAAGTGAGAAGAGCCTCACAGCGAGGCAGCGCCGCTCCCAACATCTGCACGGTCTGTATTCCTGGTTAGGTACCTCAGCACTCGCAGATTATTGTTGAGAAAAGCAAATCTCACTTTTGCCACTTCCCTGCGAGGCTCTGTGCTGTAATTCTGCAGATGTTCATTCTCTGCATACCCACGTTGTTTAAAAAAATGACAAATGCTGATAGTAAAAATTACATTTGCTCAGTGAAATCTCTTGCTGTTTACATACAAGGAAAATCATGCCAGGGGTCCAGTGACCTGATGAGAGACGCACCACGGACTGCAGCGGGAGGCGGATGGGGCCCTCGGTCTGCTTCTGTCACACAAACACTCCCCTGATCTATAGAATGAAAACCTTTTGTTTATAATGACAGATGCCACAGGGAGTTGTATATTTGGATATTGTTTTTTTCTCTAGGAGTGTTTATTAACAAATGCTTGAAAGTTTTATGATGTGGTGCGAACTGTATCTCTTGTGATAAACAGGAAGTGCTCAGAGGTATTGCATTATCCCTGTAACGCCACACAGATTCCATCAGCTTGGCTCTTTTTTTCAAAATACTGTGACACCACTTCCTTCAGGAAATCTCTCCTCTGCACAGCTCTTACCTGCTGCAAATATGCAAACTGCAAAAGAAACGGTTGTTTGAAAAATGACTGATGATTCATCAATTTCGGACTGTAGAAACAGATGTCTGTAATTTATACAATATCTATTAAAAATAAGCAGTACGGACTCTCTGGGCTGTGAGGTCAGGAGAAGGGACTGATACCCTCCCGCAGCGCAGGTGCAGCTTAGAGGGCAGGGACGCAGGTTTCCCTGCAGGTGCTTG
Source organism: Buceros rhinoceros silvestris (assembly GCF_000710305.1). Lineage (NCBI taxonomy): Eukaryota > Metazoa > Chordata > Aves > Bucerotiformes > Bucerotidae > Buceros > Buceros rhinoceros. The sequence goes on from NW_010429254.1 coordinate 2,858, forward strand.
AAGCGTGCCTGGGCCGTACCCCTGGAGGCGCCTCCTCGGCAGCCGGGAGTCAGCACGGCCAGAGCAGGCGTGAAGGCAGTCTTGTACCCTCCTCATCTGCCACGATGAGCCACAGGAGTGCTAAGCACGACAGGTCACACGTGGAACCTTACACTCGGGATAACGGCGCTGCGGCCCCCGACTCACCCATAAAGGCTGTCCTGCACTAGTCATGGGATGGGGCAACGCTGGCTGGATTTTGAACCCTGCTGACTTTCACATGAAAATCTCAGAATCCCATCGATGCATCTTCTCTGTCACTTGTTCCTGTTCAGCCACTGCCCATCGTTTAGGCTGTTTATGATAACTGCAGACAGCTCGGAGGTGTACCTGTGCCGTCACACAAACTGCGCATGTATTTGTGACAAACACCACCCCGGCTGACAGCACGTCAGTGAACACAGGTCCTGGTAAGCTCTTCTTACAAGCTCTGGCATCGCTCCCCGTGAAGGCACTTGTGTGTCCGCCAAGTGCTTCCCTTGCACAAAGCCGGGTGCAGCGGGGTCTGGGTCACCCCTCCAACCATAACCCTTCCGTTCCCACCGCTCACCCCCTACCTGCTGACTTTGCATGTTTTACACTCCTTCCCCCACTCCCCTGTACTCTCTTCCATTATTGCCTTCATCATTCCTT
>NW_010429254.1:3678-7869 GCF_000710305.1 Buceros rhinoceros silvestris
TCATTCCTTCTCCTCTGCTCTTGCATCCGCCAACCTCTCTAGCACAAATGCTCCCCAAGTATCTAGCTATGAGGGAGAAGTATTAAAAAGAGAGTTACTGCAATGTCCGGACAACACAGACCCCCAAATAATCCTGTTTCTACATCCTGTAGCTTTGCCTCAGTTGGAGCTGTCGCTTGTCTGTTTACAGCTGAACTGGGAACAAGCTGGGGAACAGGCTGCATATTTCAGTATTCGTCAATTATTAGTCTTCTGAGGGTTTGTAACAACCTTGTAAATTTTTTTCTTGTATTTTCCTATCAGTCAATATCAGAAATTCAGAGATCAAGTGACTGATACTATGCACTAGCTCAATCTTTTTGCACAAACTCAATAGCCTTCTGGTGCATGAAGCTTCGGCACAAGAACACATCAGTCAAGCACCAGGGCCTCAGCGGCACCCTCACAAGTCACCGTAACGTCCCGGGTAAATATCGACCATACGTATGCTTAGTTCTGTCAGACCTGTAAAATAACTTTTCATCTGGTGGTTCCATTCTCTTGTCATCCACAGCTTGTTTACTGGATGTTGTGTCTTGGGCAAGATGAAGCAAGCTCATGAAGAGTGGTGGTTTTCAAAAGATACAAGTTGCAGATAACTGAGGACAAGTAAAGCACGCAGCAATATTGAAATCACTCGGAGGTCTATTGCAGCTGCTTCGAGGCTGGGAAATTTCCATTACTGAAGTGCAGGACCGTGCCTGGATACTGCTGCTACTGCATGTGAAAAATAAAATCAATTTTATGTAGACAGCAACCAAATGTCAGAATATTAATTAAAATTGTTAGAATTATACAATAAGCTTTTAAGGTTGCTGTAAAATGGATCCCTTTAAAAATATTTACAATGTAATTGTAAACTATTTGTACAAAACTAAGGACCATAAAAATGACTTGAAATCGCAACTGTGTTTCCAAACTGTATTTGTGAAGAGCAAACCTAGCGACAACAAGAGAGATAATATAAGACGCCTCCTGCAACAGGAGACAGGATGATTCCCGGTGCCAGACCAAGGCTGTTACTGACAGCATCGCTCTGCAGTTAACGATCGTTTGGGCTCCCCAAAGCAAGCGGCTGGTTTCCTAGTTTGAGCTCCATGGTGTATAAGCCACCACGCGCTTCCTGCAAAGTCTGTCAGGATGCTGAACGGGGAAAAAAATACCGGGGGGAAAAAGTAGATTTGTTTTGGCATAATTGCCCAGCAATTTGAATGAGAGACTGTTCTTAACCCCCAGCAGCGTGAGATTACAGTGAGATCCTCCTCTTCCTGGAGGCTGCTTCACGCTGTCAAAGCAGTGGTTGAAATTTAAAGGAGAATCCGTCTGCAAGGAGTTCAGCTGCACCCCGCCAGCTAGAGCAGGCCCAGGCAGGCGCTGACTAGCCGTTATTGGCATCTGATGGTCGTTGTGAATCTTAGGATAGTTCCCTGTGGGTCACAGCCCCGAGCGAAGCAATTTCAGTTTGTGTCACGTTCATCACCATGGTTCCCAAGTGCCTTAGGAGTTAAAATATATCTTTATAAAACAATTTAAACGTCTTATTCCTCTCTCTTGCCACCCCTACACAGAGGCTTGATGTCTTTTTAAATAACGCTGGGAAAATTGTTTTATATACTTAATGCCTGCAGTTTGTTGGGATGATGGGGAGGTTCTGGGCCGTGCTGAAAGCAGATGCCATGCTCCTACAGCAGCTACCAAGAAATGACGTCTCCAATATCCCCGTGCAAACAAACAACGGATATAAGACGAGGATTCTGGGAGAAGTAGCTTTAGTTTTAAATGAGACAAAAACTTGAATCCCCCCCGCCCCGGTGAAGAGCGGCGCGGTGGGGCAGCTGCACGGCGCCTGCCCTTTGCCCAAACCTGGTACCGCTGCTCCCAGCACCCGCGGGGCCTTTCCTAGCGTGACATTCCCCTCCCGACAGACCCGCCTGCGGAACGGAGTTAACAGACAGAGACATGTAACAGAGAGGAGAATTTCTAGACCCCGACTGTGGGATGAACTCATCCCTTTGACTCCTGAGCTCGACGCGAAGATGGAGACAGGCCGAGCCGTGGCATTTCAGTCTGGCTGACGGGATGGCTTAGCTCTGCCTAACACAGCTTTCCAGCTGAAGATGCTGCACTTCTGTCTGGACAAACTCCTCTTAGCTGTGCTTTTGTTTTTCCTCTTTGGAAAAAAAGGAAGTTTTTTCCTCCTGCTTTTAATTACCTGCTCTCATTTTTTTTGGTTAAGTGTAATCTCTTGTCCACCAACATAACCCTTTATTTTGATCACGGAACTAATCATTTGCTTAAAACCTTTACATTCTCTCTAGAGCTGAGGCTTTAATGTCACCTTGTCAAGGCAAAGGACCTAACACTAAGTGTGGGTAATGGCCGTGTATTCCAACAGGCGGAAAAGCAACCGGTACCTCTTCTGTCCGTCTGCCTGTCTGGCTCACCACAGCTCAGCGTGTCCCTGGAATACACGCAGCGAGCTCTGTCGCGGGGAAAGCTTGCCGCGGCCTCCCGACTGCTCGCGTGGGTTTCACCGGATTAGACGTGGGCCTGAACGCGGCACCCAGGAGCTGACAGCCTGTCCACAATTCCCTGCTCTGGCTGGCTGCTTCCATTCTGAAGACACCTCCTGGTGAAGGTAGAAATCTAGATATACGCCAGTTTTTAATTACATTTGCTATGACAGGTTGTGTTTAAGCTAGATTCTCTATAATCATTTGGTTTGCATTTGCTGATGACAGATTTATTTATGTAATCAAAACTGTAACATAATTTTTAGAGTTAAGAGAACCTTCTAAATAATATTTTACTCTGTTTCAGAAAATTTAAACATTTATTCACACTTACTGCTGTCTAAAATTTCTGAGAAAAATAATGTTATGTTTGTAAAGTACAGAAGAACACATCACAGCAAGGAAAGCATTACATACAAGTAAAAATAAGCACATCGGAAGCACTACCCTACTCAGATACGTGAAACCCCCAGGCTGTGTAGCTGGGTGTCTGTTAAATACAGAGAGGAGTTTATGAGGTTGTGCTGGTCATCCCTGACGGCTTCCACCCCACCGAGCGAGGCTGCCGGGTAGGTCTGCCTGGACGCAGCGTCCTGGGGCTGCGGCTGGGCTCACGGCTGCGCAGCCCAAACCAGGAGCTCTTCCCTCCTGGCTGCTGGTCCAACAGCAGCCCGATGCTCCAGGGGATGTTCGTGAGTGGTGATCGGATACAGCGTGTGGGAGCAGCTATGGAAATCTGCAATTACTTGGTCAATGGCAAAGGAAGCTGCTTGCAGCAAGTAGAGGCAGGAATGACCCTCTGGGAGAAGGAAGAGAGAGAATACAGTGACAGGGACACACACCTTCAAGGCAAAGACAGCCGTGATGCAGCAGAACTGCCAGCAGAGATGTCAGCAGTAAAAACGCCAATAGAAAGTGAGAGCTGAGCTGAGAGAGAAACGCTGACAGAAAGAAGAGGGCAAAGGACAACCGGTGAGAACCTGAGAGGAACCGGACTGTCGTGTAACAGCTTCTGCCTGAGCGCTGCTACGCAGGAATGCAAAATTAGTAACTACTTACAAGAAAAAAACTTGACAGTCAAGGGGTGATCTGATGATTCCACACTGGGATCTCCTGACAGACAAGGAAGAGTGTAAACGTGGCGACACAGGCGTGCTAAGGTGTATAAAGGTTTGTATCTGGTTGGATTTTCAGCAGCACAGAAGATACAGCTGCGGCAATAGTAGCTGCAGCAAGTAGCAGCAGGATTTCAGATCAGGGGTTACTGCTTTTTGTCGATGTCATTAGAGAGTTGCAGGAAAAAAAATTCAGAGGTGGAGTTAAGATCCTCGTGCTCAACTTTTGCAAACTTCCAGCTCAAGCAAAGGCTGTGCTAGAACACTGAGCCTTGCGGGAGGACGTAACAGGTGGACGCGGGGGCGAGCAGCGACCGTGGCTGGCACAAACCCGCACCAGCTCCGTGTTCGCCCTCTGCTCAGAGCCTACTGCCACCTGTATGGGAACCAACTACCCAGAGAATGTAATTCGGTACAAAAACAATACGCTAAACAGAGGCTGCAAAACTATGCTCTGAAATTAGAAATCAGCACGTCAGAAACAGGCCTGCCCTTACTACGGTCCCTCGGCCCTCGCGTACGGG
>NW_010429255.1:0-2486 GCF_000710305.1 Buceros rhinoceros silvestris
CGGCAGGGCTGCGGGTGTGCCTTCGCGCGGGTGCATGTGGGGCCGTTCCTCGGACATCTCGTTTTCTGCACGCCTGGCTGTATCCTCCGGGAGCCTAGGGGAGGAGTCAGCGCGTCTTGCTGCCCTCTTTCCTCGTCCTCTCCCCAGGAAGAGGCAGCAGACCCGGTTTGGTTTCCTTTCTGTGCATCTCATAATTCTGGTGGTGTTCTTTTCATTTTCTAGTGTACTCTGCTTCCAACCTCCTAGTGCTATTAAATGACTGGATTCTTCGAAAGGAGCTGCAGAAGAGCCTGCCTGTGGTAAGGCTGAAGTGTGTGGGAGGAGAATTTGGGACACATGCTTTCTTCCTTGCAGAAGGTAGTGTTTGTAGAAACTAACAGGTCCTTGCTAGTGGCCTCTCTCTGCTGTCAGGTACGTAGAGGCCAGAGGCAACCTGAATGCAGGTAAACAGCAGCCCTGCCCTATCGTTCCTGGATTGGAGAAGTGGCCAGAGCACTCCCTGGACCACAGAAATCGGGCTTTGACTTGGACCAGGAGCTCCACTAGTTTTTTCGAGAAACTCAAAACTTGGCAAAGCTGTTGTAGAATAACCATGACTTTCCAGAGCAGTGCTTCTGGAGCACTGAAGCTCTGATTCCTTCCCCACCTTTGCATACGCTATTAAGCAATACAGGCATAAGCACCTTGCTTCTCTGTCTTGCAAGAGCCCTAGGCTGGTACACAACACTTGTTAGACCCTTTGGGGAATGAGGAGGAGGGTGTGTTTTTCCAGACAGACCTTTTCTGTTGCAAGCCTGCGCGCTCTCTGGGTTTGGGTATAGGCAGCTCTTGGGCTGGAGCATCAGGTGTGTAACAAACAGAAGTGCGAAAGGCTTGCTTCCCTGGTTGCGAGTGGCCGAAGTGAAATTCAGCCATGTTGTCCCTATGGATGCCTTTCAACATGTTGAATATCGTGGTTGACAGCAGTAGCAAGTTCCCACATGGAGAGCGGAAACCCAGGCTGGAAGAGCACCCACTGTCTTGGGGTTCATGCCTGGAGTCTGGACCGAATGCTATATTCAGCAGGGATTTGCTCTCGTGTGTCCGTGGACTCTGGATCTCCCTCCCTCTCCAAGCGTACTCCGTTGTCAGATCTAACCAGGGAGGAGGTTTGTTGTGCATCCCAACTCTGGGACAAGGAGAAGGAGTAGAAAGTTTTGCTATGGCGGTCAGGCACAGTGCCACAACCCCGGCGGCTGCCCTGCTGTGTCAGTTGGGGTAGAAGGCAGTCCAAGATACAGCTGTGATGTTCTGTGTGTTTCTGGGGTAGCAGCTCTGTGTGATACTGTGATTTCTTGGTCTCCCCCTGCTTGGAGGTAGAGAAGTGGGCTGTGCGTAGGCTGTGGCTGCAGTGGAAGCATCACTTTTTGTTTCTGGGGCTGTGACTTCCAAGGCTGTTTGGTGCTCGTTTCTGAGGGTACCACCAGACTGGGCTGTGCTTCTGCCCCGTTTAATTCCCAAGCATCCTGTCTCCTTCCTTCCCTCTGTGTTTTGCAGTCACTGCCCCAGCAGAAGCTGCTGACCTGGCTGAGTGTGCTAGAATGCGTGGAGGTCTTTGCAGAGATGGGGACAGCCAGGATGTGGGGGGAAATGGGCCGATGGACCATCATTGTTCTCATCCAGCTGGCTAAGTAAGTGCCGTGGGCGGAGGGGAAGGGACAGTATGCGCTCAGAATCTGGAGGGGACTCAGCAGTACCCCAGGAAAAAGCCCAGGCAAGACTGAGCAGCCAGTCCCTGAGGCTGGGGAAATTTGGAGCCGCACAGGGTGCTGGACACTGTGCCACAGAAGGGCACGCTTACCCCTCTTGCCTTGCCAGCTGCCATGAGCAGACTTGAGTGTTTCTCTCTTCTGTGGAAGCCAGCACCAAGCTCCGTAGCCTTGTATTGAAGGCTTCCACGTGTCTACTCACAGAGCCATCCTTCGTCTCCTGCTCCTGCTGTGGTACAAAACTGGCATCCAGACATCTCCTCCCATCGTGCCGCTGAGCAGGGAGCAGCAGCATCCTCTTCATCCCCAAGGTGAGCCCATGGTGCTGTCATCACTGGCTCGGTGCCTTGCTGGGCCAGGTGTTTTGTCCTGAGGAATTGCTCTCCAGAGCAGCGGCTTGGCTGGCACAGGGAACGGTAAGGCTTCAGCACGGAAAGCTGAGCTGCATTGAACTTTCCACTCTCTGCAGAGCACGAGTTAGCTTAGTGGCAGGATTGTCGTGCAGCCTGGGAGGGGACGGAGGAGTCTAAGCCTGCAACCACTGGCTGAACTGTGAGTCAAGCTGCATGTCCCCTAGTCTGACGGTGAGGAAAGAGATTCTAGGCCTGGACAGTATCAGCAGATATACCTTTTACCTTCTGTGTAGTGTTAACCCCTTCAGGATGGTCTGGTTTGCACTAGATCAAACATTCAGTTTGATCTTCTTGATGGCAAGGTAGGGCAAGGTGCTGCCGGCTC
>NW_010429255.1:2561-9012 GCF_000710305.1 Buceros rhinoceros silvestris
GCCAAGGTAGGGACAGGTGCTGCCGGCTCCGGTTGAGGCATTTTCCTTTGGAGCCTGACCACTGCGGCTGTTTTCTCCTGCAGACATGGAAGACAACTCCTCAGGGAAGGATCAGACCTATGTTGGCAGGCGTTCCAGCCGTGTTGTGCGTTCTCTCCAGAGCAGTAAGTAGCTGAGCCTGTTTTCTGCCCTTGCCTGAGCTGTTCCTGCACTGTGCTGTTTATGTGTGACCTGAGCGTGGGCACTAAAAAGCAGAAACTTGTATTGGGGCTTATCTTGCCGGTCACTGGGCCCTGTGGTTGGGGGAGTATCAAAGCAATAGGGATTCAGGCATGTGCTACAAGGCTAGCACTTAAATTTTACTTTCCCAAGTGAGCTGTGCAACAGAGACAACCTTCAGTGTGGTTATGCTTTGAGGTGCATGGACATTACAAGTACCTCTCCCTGCTCTGTTCCTTCTGGAGGGCAAGCTCTGAGGGTGCCGGTCAGCCACAGCAGTTGCTCTGCTCTTCAAGCTTCCCTGTTTCCCACCTTTATGGTGCAGAAAGCAGTGGAATGGTGGGGTGGGAAAGCGTGGTAGGAAAGTTTTATTTGTGTTAGTGACCTGATCTGCTTGTTTCAGCCCCATCCCTGCAGTCCCGGCACTGGGGGTCCCCCCAGCAGAGAGAGAAGTCGCAGAGCCAAAGGGCAGAGGAGATGAACCAGCCCCCCACCCCTCTGGGTCTCCAAGAAACCATCGCAGAATCGCTCTACGTTACCCGCCCTCTGCTCCACCGTATCCCGCCCTGGCTGCATGCGGGCTCACACTGTAACCAGGTGCCGGCAGAGAGCGCTGTGGGCTTGGTCCTGGTGCAGGGCAGTGCCATGCCAGGCTTCTCTCCCTGCTGCTGCTCTGATTAGGCAGGGTCCTCGGGACTCCTTTCTCTTATGCCGGGACGGCTAGCCTCAGCTGCTGGAGTAGTGGGTGCAACTCCTCCAGCCCCTTCCCTGGACCCTCCCAGCACTGCCTTAGAGTGTATTCTCCTGCACTCAGCCGAGCTTTGCTGCTACCCAGGGGATAGCTCGTCTGCATGCTTCTCGGTAGGCATCCCTGGTTCTCTTCATTCCTTGACTTGTGTGTTCCTAGTATTGAGTTTAGGAGTGTGGGGCCAGAGATCGTGGAAACCCTGGCTCCTCTCAGCAGTCCTGGACATCTTGAGGTCAGTCTGAGGAAGTCTTTGCAGGTGCTTGAGGTTGGTGGTGACTGAGCATCATACTTTCCCCTGTTCCCCAATCCTGCTCAGTCCCTGTTGAGAGAAATATGCACAGGGGCTGGTCTTTGGCTGGGAGATTGACACATTTAGGTGTTTTCTGCAACACGTAGTGCTCTCTGTTCTGAGATGATGCAGTCTGCTCTGTGTGGAGCTCAGAACAGAGGGCATTTAGAAACCCACTTTCTTTTCCCTGCTGGCTGCCATCACTGTGAGTTAGCTCTCTACCCTTCTCCTTTCAGTCTGAGCTTGCTGAGTGATCTGAAAGACCTGAACAAGCGAGAGCGAGCAGAGCTGAGGCGACGAACCATCCTGCTGCTGTACTACCTGCTGAGATCTCCTTTCTATGACCGATATTCAGAGTAAGGGGCCCCTGCTGGGCTTTTGCTGAAAATTTCCCTTTTAAGATAAACAGTGTCAGGGGCTGGGTGCGTAGGTCTGAAGAGGTCTGGGTGCCGGAGACCGGGTTAATCTAAGCCCTTGCATAACAGCTGCCATTGCTGATCACGCATTCAGCAGTTGGGGCAAGAGATGTCCCACTGGACTTGTTCATACTCTCTCCCTTCCTAGAAGCAGGATCCTTCTCCTTCTGCGCTTGTTGGCTGATTATGTGCCTGGAGTTGGCTTTGTCACACGTAAGTGGGCCCCACTGCTATATCCGCTGTTTCTGTTGAGTAAACAAAAATCAGGGGAGTTGCACAGTTGATCAGGGGAGTTTATCAGTTAACTTCCCACCTGAGGAGGGAATTGGGAAGTCCCTAGAATGGTTAGTGCTGGTGCATGCTGTTTTGATGCTTGTGCGGTTTAAACTGGAAGAGGAAAGGACGAACTGCTTCCTGGCTCAACCGCAGTGGTAAGCCTCCATGCACCCTCCCAGGCTGCAAGGCTCAGACCCTGCTACGTAGGCCTGTTCTTCTGGGCTCCTTTTCTGCACCTCCGCTGGTGCACCAGAGCCCTGCTATGCACTGTTTCTGAACTTTTTCGTTGATCCCCACTTTGCAATGCACACACAAAGGATAAAGAGGTGCCTAGAGGTATTGTCCTAGGCAGGAACTGATTGTAAATCAAAGGTCTGATTCAGGTCTGTCTTCTAGTCCTTCACCAAAGGATCCCTTTATCATGGGCCAGAATTCCACCTCCCCCTCTTCCCTCCTGATCTGAGGCTTTTTGTGGAGTGATTCATGGCAGTGATGTGGCATTAGATCACCCTGGCATTGTGGGATTGTCCTTTCATTGGGGAGGTTACAAAGCTGGCTAGCTCAGAGCTGTTTCCTCCAGTTAGTGATTTCAGAGAGGTTTTGGAGCCTGCATTAAGTCACGTGCTACATAAGCATTTTCACTCTACAGCAGTTGCTTGTGTCCGCACCTGTTCGTTATTGCTGAGTTTTCCTCCCTGTGCCACAGCAGTGTCTTCCTGACTTGCTGCATGTGGGTTTTCCTCTTGCACATTGTAGACGTCCCCACTTCCCACCCAAACTTAGACATGTCAGCTCTGAGGGGATGGTGTCCCACACCATGGCCATGCTGACCATATTTCACACCTCGCTTGGCCCTGCTCTCGTCATTGGCACCACATCCCGAGGTTGTCTCCCATCTTGGCAAAAGCGACTGTTCGATTCCTGGGTTCATCATCGCAGTAGTATAACTGGGGATTTGGGATTGTTGGGTATCATCATAAGGGGGGGAAACACCCTGTGTATATACAGCTTCAGATTCTTGCGTTTCTGTGTGTGTGATGCCTCTCTTTTGTTTCAGGGCCACTGATGGATTACTTGCCTGCTTGGCAGAAAATCTATTTCTATAACTGGGGCTGATGAGAAGATGATTATTCTCTGCTAAGATCATGGCTGGACATTTTTAAGGAGGGCAAGCCGGCTGGGGGAGGGATGTGATCATGTATATTTTTTAGTTAAACCATGAATGAGAAGCTCCTGTTCTGCAGGGTAGGGAGGAGGTGTATGTAAATTTTTTTTTTTTGACAGATCAAGGTGTGCATGATGGACACTACATGTGTGGAGAGACTCTGGCCACCTCTTTCTCTGGACTGTTCTGTGGCTACAGTGATGGTGATGGGACCACCTCTTTTTTTTTTTTTTTTAAATTTTTTTTTTCAGTACAGTGGTACTGCCACTAAACTGAAAAAAAAACATGAAGGCTTTCTAGGTAAAAAAATTACTCAATCTGTTTCTCAATCCCCCTTTTTTTTTTTTTTTAAGCATTTGATTTTTCTCCTTTTGTAAAGCTGCACTATAATAAAGCCAGGCAGGTTGGTGGTTTTTTGGAGAGCTTGGTCTCCCGCCTCATGGTGCTGAGGTTGACTTGTAGCCTGCTTATGTTGGCTCTGCCTGGCTGATCTGCTTGGAGGAGGCTGGTCTGTCAAATAAAGTGACTGAACAGGAAGAACTGAACTGCAGGCCCTCTCCTTCTTTGCATGGGATACTCTCATGTCTGGGTGCCAGCAGGTCTTTCTGTCAGAAAGAGCAACTTTCCCGGTTGTCTACCCTGGGATATGCTGTATTCTAGAAGCCTTTTCCTCTGGCCTGCGTCAGGCACAGCCCCATACGTTGCTCAGCCAATGGCTGTAGCCTCTTAACTCCAGTTAAGTCAGTCCCCAGTTTCCTGGGTTTCCCCTGGGGGGAGGGAGAGCCGCACTCTGCAGGCTCCTTTCCTAGCACATAACACGTACTAAAAGGGTTTGCAGAATGGCTAACAGCCAGTACTTGGGGGCTGGGCCAAGGGCAGAGGAGAAATAAAGATACTAATTTAGCAAATACTGCTGCACCACACTTTTAGCAAAGGGTCGAGGAGAGGCTGGGAGAGCCATGGCGATCGTTTTATATCTGCTCTGCTAACTGGGGGACAGTTGAGGCATCAGTCTGCTGAGTGAGCTGCTGTGGAGGCATCCTTGGCCAGGACAAAGGGGTTGCCAGCTGGTGGCACCGGATTGCCCTGCAGGCAGCTGTCAGCCCTGTGCAGAGCTTTGGAGTGGGAAACTAAACTGCCACATGTATGGGCCTCAAGTGGGTGACCACAACATTCCTACCTGAACCATCCTTAAGGGACTCTGCAGCTGCATGCAGGGGTCACAGCCTTCTTGCCTCAGCACCTGAAACAGGATGTCGCCACACATGCCCCCCTAATGGGCTACTGTTGTTGGGGACCGCAGGGCTTGGGCTTTGGCAGGGCATGGCAGGGGGGGGGGGGGGGGGGGGGGGCGGCTCTGTTGCCACCTCAGCTGGAGCAATGCCTGGTAACCCATTGGGCTTTGGCAGGGCATGGCAGGGGGGGGGGGGTGGGGCGGTGCCGCCTCTGTTGCCACCTCAGCTGGAGCAATGCCTGGTAACCCAGCAGTGGCAGCATGGAAAAACTATGAGCAAGGGCCTGTGCTCCTTTCATCTGGGCTTTTAGCAGAGGAAGATGCTGAAGACTGAAGTCTGGAAAGTGTTGGGAGGTTCACTCTGGGGCAAGGGAAGTACTGAGACGATGAAGATGTTTGCTTGTGAAGAGGTTGAGAGGGAGGCAAAGGGTGATGATGAGGAACACGGAAACAGCCCTAGAGCTGTGACTGCACAGGAGGGATGTGGATGAGTGCAGGGAGAGCTGCGAGCAGCTGATGGGGCCTGGTTAGGACCAGAAGCTTCCATACTGAGAGGAGGTAGGCAGCAGCATCCTGCTGCCCAACCCATATGGTGTCTTTTGGTCACTGGATTGGCACCTCTATGACCTCACAATGAAGCCAGCTTCAGGATGCACCATGCTGTGCTGGCTGCTGCTGCTCTTCCTGCTGCTGGGGGCTGCCTTCCCGCAGCCCTTGCGCCAGAGCTGATGGCACTTCCCTCCTCTTTCTCCTCCCTCCTCCTCCTTCCTGCCCAGTACCTGTAGAGGTACCCCAGGGCTCCTGGCCCAAGCACAGGCTAGCACTCAGAGCACCCAGCCCTTGAGAGTTGGCTGGGCTGGGTGAGGACAGGCAGGTCTTGCACCAGCGTGGGTGAGCACTGTGTAGTGTCTTGGTTCACTCTTGCCCCTGTTTTGACTCTGCAGGGTCAGCTATTCAGTCCCTAAAGACTTCTCTGCTCCTCTGGAGTTTCCACAGCAGCACTCTGGCCTGCCGGATGGTACAGTGCTCTCCTCATCCCTTTCAACCCCTTTTCCATTAACCCTCCCCTCACATTGTCCCCAGTCCTGTGAACAGCAGCCCAGAGCAGAGCCCAGCCTCTCCCCTCTATCTGCAGATTATGGCATCAAACCCAAGCAGCCTCACTTGGGAGACCCAGGCAGTCTAGCAGCAGCCAGCAGGGCTGCACAGAGCCGGCCAAAGCAAACACTGAGTTTGACTTGCTGGAGCACTACTTCGATGCCCACCTGTGAGCCAGCATGTTCCAGTGACCACTGCAGCCTGACCTCAGACTTGCCCTGCCCACCCTCCACTGTGGCAGGACAGTGTAGGTGTGGGGTGTAGAAATGGCATGGAGGGTGGGGTGTAAGGGTAAGCCTTGCTGTGGGTGGGGACTGGAGCAGATGACCTCCAGGGGTCCCTTCTGATCATCATACAATGATCTCTGGTGTCCAGGGATTGCAACTGGGGCTCTTCGACAAGACCTAACAATCTCCAGCTCCTCTTGGGGTTCCTAGGGAAGGAGCAAGCCAGGGTCTAACCCCACTGCAGTGGGACACAAACAGCACAGCAGCACTGCTCCATGAACCATCATATTTAATTGTCATTGCCATCACAGCAGATCCAGCTAAAGCACAGAGATCGCTGGCTGCAGGGACCAGGAGAGCTCTTCTGTCTCCCTGGTCCTTCACACAGCTCCCTGCAGGCTTTAGCTCTTCCCTGCCCTGCTTCTGGCAGGCACCCAGCTCTGCGCAGGGGCCGAGCCCCACTGCCCTAGAGTGGCCCAGCCCTGCCACTGCCACCTGCAGCTGGTGGGAGGGGGAAAGGGGCAGAGAAAGGCTCCCCTCCAGGGTATGTAGTTACTGCAAGGAGGTATTGGGGGTTGGGAGAGCAGGATTTTTCTCTCTCCCCTGAGCCCAGATACAAAAGGGGGGAAGGGGGGCAGAGACATGGGTGAGCTGTCTCAGCTCACCTGGTGCTGGCTCTGGCAGAGGAGATAGTGGGACTGAACACCACTGTCCAGCAGCCTTGTCCCCAGGGCCTGGCAGGGAGATGCTGCCTGCCCAGGGCAAGACTCTTTTCCAGG
>NW_010429255.1:9061-17383 GCF_000710305.1 Buceros rhinoceros silvestris
CGCTGTGGTTTCGGCCTGCCCAGTGCAAGACTCTTCCCCAGGCAGGAGCCAACACATGCGTCTTACTTGCTGTAGCTGCTGTGTCTTCATACTTCAAGAGTCTGACTCTGCCACTGCATTAAAAGTCACCCCAGAGTGATGTGACAGGAAGCTGGGCCACGGTTACAAGAAGATGCTATCACCCCAGCCTGCAGCAGGAAAGGGTCCAAGCATGTTGCTGCCCACCCCTCCACCACTCACAGGCAGGGCACCCAGGAGATGCCTCTCCAATAGAATAAACCAAGAGTATTTTGTACAATAAACACAATTTGTCCAGCCCTCCCCCCTCCCATCCCCCCCAAACCAAAGAAGGGGAGTCATGAAAAGAGGCTACACTCCATGCCCCAGGGAGCCCTGCCCTGGGTCCACTCCTCTTCCAGGCTCAAAGCAGCTCTTGTCCATGCATGACACGGGGAAGGGGCAAGACTGCAGCCCTGGCTATGCAGGAGGTGCCTGTGCCAACCCCTACTCCAGGTAGATGTCCTCCGTGGGGCATGTGTACTCCACATACTCTTTGTAGAATTGCTGAAAAGCCCTCCTGCAACACAGCACCGAGCAACACTGAGCAGCGTCCTCCCCATGAGGCATTTACAGAGCCCCGCTTCCCTTCTCACCCTCACTCCCTATCCCCCAGTCAGTTTGACCCTCCAGCCCTCCAGCCCCTGGCCCCTTCTGCATTAGCACCCAGAACTGTCACCAGAGCCGCAGAGTCCCCATCCTTGCTCTGATCCTCTGCACAGAGCATGGCTTTCAGCCATCTGCTTGCAAAACCCTGCACTGGGATTTGTCCCAGTGCTGTCAGGAATATGCTGCCCATAGCTCTGTCATCCCTGGTTCTCATCCCAAGACTTTCACTTGAGGGAAGGGGTGCTATCCTGGGGCTGGGTCCAAGCACCACATGTAGGGGTGATGGCAGGATTCAGCCTGGCTGCCTCATTCCTCCTGTCCTTTGGGAGGAAGCCTTCCCTGCCCAGCCAGGACTCACCCTACGGACTCTGCCAGCGGCTTTGTGGACTCCTCCGAGACGAAGACATGACAGGCAAATCTGTGGTCAGCAGGGTGCTTGGTGATGAACCCAAAATATCTGAGAGCGGAGAGAGTGGGTGTGACTTGATCAGCAGACAAGCAGGCACAGGTACTCCAGTATCCCCGAGGTGTACTCACCCGTAAGCACAGGGCTTTGGGACCTGTACGCCCTCCAGCCCGTAGCAGCCACCAGCTGCCACAGCCCATGCCTAGAGCTGGGATGCAAGTTCCCCCAAAGGCTGCTTTTGCACGAAGCTGCAGCACTGGGCTCACAGGAAACAGGAAGCCTCAGGACTGGAGTGCTGGGAAGCCTCCCCTTCCCAACCCCAGTTGTGCTGCCCCCGGGGAGCAGGAAGACAGAAAAGCCTCCATGCTGAGCTGCTGGTGTTGAGAACTGCCCCACTCCTCCTCACTACTCACTTGTTGTTCTTTGGATGGTACCCACAAAAGGAAATGTTCTTCAGCTGGAAAAAATGGCTACACTTGTTTACCTGAGGGAGAGAGAAAAATTGTCAAAGCTCTCCTCCCCAACACCCCGTGGGGCAGCCAGTCTCTGGCCCCTGGAAATATGCACTTGGATTGAGCAGTGAAATGAACTGGAGCCTAATCCTGGGCTGCTACCTGCAGCAGTGTAGGATGGCCCCAAGCACCTGCACACAGGGTGGTGTGCTTCCAGGCATCCCTGGCTGACTCCCACCCTGGCTGCCTCTACCTCCAACAGCTCCTGTGCAGGGCTTCTTTAGAGGTCCTGGGTTAGTCTAGAGTCATCTACTGTTCATCCAGCACATACAGACTTTCTCTCTCACTAAAAAGTCTCTCAGAAATACCAGCAGATAGAAGGAGAATGAACAACTTAGAACTAAATAAGTCATTCAAGACTGAGTGCTCAAAGGATCCCAGACAGAAATAACAACTAATTCATATGAGTTTAAAGAGCAAGTACATTGACAGCATCCTCTAGATACAGGCAAGACTCGTAGCCCAGCTCTGTCACAGCACTCAGAGCCATGAACTACTCCTACCCCGCAGCTGTAGGGAAGGTTTCCCAACAGCTTGCTGCAAAGCCCTCATCACCTCTGCCCAGCATCTCAACGTGCTTTGCTAGGCTGCTTATGCAGAATGCTAACCGGCAGTCGGCCACAGCCAGTTAAAGAGATTACAGGGCGGATCTGGAGGACACCTCTCAAAATAGTAGCAGAAAGGTTAAGAGCAGCTGACAGATTACTGGCATGGCTCAACACGCTTGGCAACTTTGAAGGCAAGCTAATGGTATGGCCCAAAGCTGGGTGCCTGTGGGGCACAAGGGAACCTGAGGTGGGCCTACAACTCCACTAATGGTGTTTCTTACACCTTCAGATGTAGGGTGGAGACCTGCCATTTTCATACGCAAATATGACCTGTAGCACAGGGAGCACAAGCCAGCTCGGAGCGGCAGCCAGAGAAGCGAAGCAACAAATGGGGCACTACCTTGCTGTGTTCCTTGGAGTCATCGGCTCTCACAGCAATCTTGACCCCACGCACGCTGATTTCCAGGACGCAGCTGGAGGGTGGGTTAAAGTGCACAGTGAGGCGGCGGGTGGTGGCAATCTGGGGAGACAGAAACAGAGACAAAGCCCTGGGACTCATGAACAGTTATAATGGCACACACTTTCCCCACTGAGGCTCTGCCCTGCTGCCAGGAAAAGCAGGCGCTCCTGCTCTCAGGGATGGGGTGAGACACTACCTTCTGCATGGCCGCACACAGCACGTCATTGCCCTTGTGATAGGGAACCTGCACCGAGCCGAGGAACTTCACCCGAAACTGGTCCACCCAGTCGCTGCTCTTGGCCAGAGCTGGAAGAGAGAGCATGCAGTGGGGAATGCCTCCGATGACTGGGAACATGGGCTGAGATCCACCTCCCCACTCCATATTCCCCATCCCAGCATGTTTCCCTGCCCAGGAAAGGCTTCCTTCCCTGGTACCAGCACCAGGTACCAGCTCCCAGCATCACAACAGAACCTGCCCCTCGCTCCCTGTCAGCTACCCAGCTGGGTCATCCCTCCACCCCCCTGCTCAGCACTCAGTGGAGAGGAGGTGGATACGATATGGGGGACATCAGCAGACTGTGCAGAGGCTTGGTACCTGTTACATGGTCTGGGTCCTTGGTGACTTCGATAGCATAGTAGGCAGGAAAAATGCCCCGGTCACCCGTACGCATGTTGTAGGCCTCATACCAATAATCTTCTGCCTGCATCTCCACCAGCAAAGGATCGTCCACGTCCAGCTCCAGCTCATCCGCGTGGCGAGGCACAAACCTGGGCAGGGAGGCACTAGGCACCTAGCCACCCAGCAGTGCTGGTGGCCTTCTCACTGGTGAACTGCCGGGGCAGGGGGCAACGCAAAACCCACTGCCTGCCCAGGCAGGCAGCACCACAGGGACCCAAGATGCTGAATAAAGCATCTGAGCAGGTTCAGGCTCAAAATGCGGCAGCACCCTGGCACCTAAGGTAAGGGTATGCCTATGGCACCACCCATGCTGCTCTCCAGAGGTCCCAGCTGCCCTTGGAGGTCTTGCCCCTGCAGCAGCCTGGGCAGATGTCATTCCTGGGCAAGACACAAGCTATGGGCTTGGTCCCCAGGGCTTCCCAAAGGCTGCAAACCCTGGGGCTTGGGCTAGTCCCACTGTGGTGGGAGGGCAGCAGCAGCTTTGCCCCAGGAGAGGCTGGGGACATCTGCAAGCTCACCTAAAGACGGCACGGTGGGTCTGCTCCTGCTCCTCCCCATTGATCACGCAGGAGAACAACCCAAAGGACTCAGCACCTGGGGATGAAGGCAGAGGGGGACCTCTCAGCCTTGAGGGGTCAGCACCACAGCCAAGGAATGGATATCAAGCCACAGGCTGCTGATGCTCCTGGGAGGTGGCTTGGCCAAGACGAAGCCATGCAGTGTCACATGAGATAAAGGCATTGCTAGAGACACTGGGTGTACAGCAGTCCCCACTGGGACCAGGAGCTCCCTGCACAGCTGTGGCAGCTGGTACCACCAGCACCGTGGGACTGGCTGTGCCGCTGGAAGCTCTGCCTGCCAGGGCATGCCACCAACGCCAATGCTCCTCCAGGTTCAGAGAGAAGGGCGACACTCCAGGAGGGAAGGGATGCTGACCCGCTGTGAGACCACTCAGCCTTCCCCACAGTACAGCCATACCTGGGGTTAGCCAAAAAAGCAGGCTAAAGCACCTCCAGCCACCCCCACCTGCAAGTCACAAGGGTTTTCCAAGACTCTTCACACCTCCCCCACCACCAGGGATGAAGCCAGAGGCCACAACAAGCGGAACTGGTGCTGGTGCCTGCTGGTGGTTCTCCACCTCACTGCAGAGCCCTGAGCATGCCCTCGGCCTCATACCAGGGATGGGCAGGGCTGCCTGGGCAAAAAGCCACCAAACCACTTCCCTCTGGTGCCCAGCACTCACTGGAGGAGCGCGCTCGGCCGCTCATGAAGACATTCAGGAACTTCTTGGAGAAGTGGATGTCCGCCTCAGGGGTGGAGTCCTCAGAGAGGCAGACTGAGTCACGCTTCAGCATGTCCTCCTCATACTCCTCGCCAATGGCCGATTCGTAGGGTGAGGAGACGCAGTTGTCATAGACGGTGGCAGAGTCGCTCTCATCACTGTAGCCCGAGTAGCACTGCTTGAGGCTGACAAGCTCCAGCTGCATATTCTCATCCACCACCAGTGTGTACTTGACCGAGTCGTAGGAGAGGGCACTGGTGTCTGAACTCAACGAGGCTCTCTGAAGGTTGTGCCCTGGCCGGGAGCCACCACTCCCACCACTGCAGGAGGCCCTGGGCAGGTTCGTCTTGTTGGGGGAAGACATGTAGTCCAGCAACTTGTCCTCCTCACTGTTAGAGGGATTGGTTTTCCCTGCCAGGGCTGAATAGCTGGAGGTGTCGATGTCGGAGCTGATGGACATGCGGTTCTCACTGGACTGAGACAGGAACAGCTTGTCAGTCTCCAGGGTGTCTGAGTTCTTCTGCACAGGCGTCAGGTAGATCTCCTCTGTGGCTTCCAGCCTCACATCTGTCTGGTAGCGGATGCGGTCCCGATGGGCCTCAGGGCCCCTTGTCGTCACCACCACCACGCTGGCGCCTTGTGGTGGGGGCCGGTTGGTGGCCTGGTGCTTCTCGGCTGGCCGGGATGAGGCGACACAGGTGGGGGCCATCTGGGTGGCCGCTGTGCACTGGCATGGGCTCTCCGTGGACATGCCCCGGTCTTTGGTGGAGGTTGTGCTGTTTTGGTGATTGACCTCATCGCTCAGGCAAACGTGGTCATGGGGAGGAGTCTGCTCACCTGGAGGGGGAGGAGAGCAGTGTGGACAACCCTGCAGGGGGGGATGGTCCCAGCTGGGGAAGGTACCTTCAGGCTCAAGCTGGAGATGCTTTGCATCCATCCAGGATGTTTTCTCCAGCTCCTGCCAGCACCACTTGCCCCAGGCTCTGGACAGAGGATTTACTCCCAAGCGCCATGGAGGGATACAAGATGCTGCCCCTAACCAACAGCCCAAGAACTCACCGGTTTTCAGAGGGGACGATGACTGGGACACCCGCTCCTGCCAACTGTGCTTTTTTCCCAGAGAGTTGTTATTCAGAGTGTCCTGAGGAGAACAACAAAGCTGCCTTGTACCACAGACAGTAAACAGCGTGTGGTGTTGCAGCGGCAACAGCACCCGTTCCTCCCTGGGTCCACAGTACCTCACTTGGATCCTCCCTCGCCTGGGCGTGTGGTACTTGGTAGACCCCCCTCTGCCAGCTCTACATCTTGTCATGCTGCTGCTGTGAGAGCCGGCGCAGTGGCCGAAGCAGTGCGTGCAAGGAGCCAGCCAAGAGGCAGACATTCTGGCCTGGAAGGATCCACCTGGGAATATTTGGATGCAGGAGCCCATGGCTGCATGGTCCCGAGCCAAAAATTCAAGAGCTGAGCTTGCCTGGAGTTTGTCTGGGCTGGGCAGACATGTTTTGCTCCCATCCTTCTCGTCCTGCCCACCTTCAAACCACCCAACATTATTAAATGGAGGAAGTCCCAAGGGCCAGGGGATGTGCTGCTGCCCAGCTAGGAGCCAGCTACTGGACAGACCAACACCTACTACTGGAATCAACCATATTTGGTATATATATAGGGGTACACATATACGTGTGTGTTTATGCATGGGTACGTATCTCTACATGCACACACGCACACAGTCCACTAGCAGACATCAACCCTATCAGCTGGAGAGGGCAGGCAGGATCAGACTTGGTGTGCTCTGCCCACCGTGACCTGGGCAGCCAGACATGCATGTTCTCACGGGGAACACATGATCAGCCTCCCTGTGAGACCCAGGGACCAAAGGCCACCAGATCCCCTCTAACGAGGGCCCTCTGGCAGACAGGGGACAAATCCTACCTGCCTGCCTTAGTAGGGTGTGACATCCCACCCGCTGCAGCCCCAGCCCAGGCCCTCATCCTCTCCTCCATCCCCAAGTTCTCCCTGGCTGCCCACTCCCAGTCTCTCCTGCGGGTCACTGGGTGTTTGTCCCCCAGCTGCAACAATGATATTTTCTGTGCTGTTAGTTTTTGCTCAAGTACTAAGTCCTGCTAGGACCCCACGGATTTTTCTCACAGCCTTATTGCCAGACTGTAGCTATCCCCAGCAGCGCAGGAGTTGCCCCATCCTTGCTTTACTTCCCCACCAACACGAAGCAAGCCTTTGCCCTTAAAGTCCACTGAGTCACATGCTGCTGAACTGCAGCTGCCAGATCCCTGCCTCCATGCAGGGAGGGGAGAGATCCCTGCCGTGGGGCTTTAGTAACCTCCCAACACGGCCTCTGCCAGCCCCTCCTGTGTCAAGGCAAATAACAGCACATCCCCACTTGTCTTTCCCAGGGACATGATGGGCGAGGATACGGGCTGGGCGAGCTGCTGCAGCAGCGGCCTCTGCATGCAAAGTGCCATGGGGCCAGCAGAGAAGCCAGCCTGGCTGCCCAGACTGGGGTGGGAGGCAGCAGGGCAGCAGCCAGAATCCACGCATCTCACAGAGCCAGGGCACTCTGGGTCTGCAATGCCCAGCCAGAGTGCTAAGGCATTCACAAGGTCTTAGAGGACAAACTTAGCCAGTCCCAGCAGCTGTTTCTTCCCCTCCTAGGAAGTTGGGGATGTTCCCCTCACCATCTCCAGGCCACCTGCCTGCGATGATGATCACAGACAGCCCAGCAGCAACTGAGACATCACTCAGTCAGCTCCTGGCCCCACAACGAGAAAGGTGGAATGGTGTTCTGCTGTGCACACCCTGCCCAGCACAAGGAGGCTGCAGGTGCAGGAGGGCAGCCTGGTGCCCTGTATGGGCAGTCACACATGGCCTCTTTTAACCACCTCCAGGAGGCAGGAGCTGGGGAAGCCAGGAGGGTCCATGAGGCTGGCACAGGTGGAGGCAGATATCCCAGGCCGATGCTCCACACCCTGTTATCTCCTTGGGGTACCACGTGTGGGCAAGGAAAAACTGTCTTTGGCCAGAGGCGGACATCCAGAACAGGCATCCCAAGCACCTTACAGCCAGCCTACCTCCAGCAATTCTACTGCCTCTCACTAGATGCCACCCATAGTGCTGCCCTCCCTGGCCAGCCATGCCCCAGCCCTGTGCACCCATCCCTGTTGGCTCTGGGTTCCTGCTATCAGCTGTGGCAAAGCCCCCACCTCCTATTCTCTATGCCTTCGGTTTAGGCTATAACTGTGACTCCCAGTGCGGCCCTACAGCCTCCACCATCCTCCAGCAAGGAACCATTAGCTCTACTTCCCCAGACTGCACCCCAAAACACACCCCCACCCCAAATCCCTCTCCAAAGGCCTGCTGCCACCTCTAGACACTGGTTGAGGCTGGCTGCCTGGGAGGGTGGCCCTGCTGCCCCCTGTCCCCACAGCTGGATGAGGGTGTCACGTGCTGCTTGTTCCTCAGGGTCCCTGCACAGGGTGGGACAAGGCTGCCACTGTCCCCTTTTCCATTATGCTCACTGGAGCTCCTCCTACCTCCCCAGCACTGCTGCCTTGCACGAGGTGGGCCAACGCTGCCACTGTCCCCTTTTCCATTATGCTCACTGGAGCTCCTCCTACCTCCCCAGCACTGCTGCCTTTGTCCCTGGTGCCTTCTGCCCTGAGGGTGCCCATCCTGGCTCTGTGCCTTCCTCCTCCTCCTCCCATCCATGGCCTCAGGCAGAGACCTGGCATCAGCTGCTGGTGCTGGGCTGGTGACA
>NW_010429255.1:17503-17957 GCF_000710305.1 Buceros rhinoceros silvestris
GCATCAGCTGCTGGTGCGGGGCTGGTGACCCCCAGCTCGACTACCCCCCATCTGTCACACATAGGGCCCCCTGCCTCTCACTTCATGCTCCTCCGGTGAACATCACCGCCACGAAAATCCTCCTACTTAGCAGAAGGCACGGCTGAACGCAGGAGGGTGGCAAAAATAGCCCTATGTGTTGCACATCTTGCATGGGTTCGTCAAGTTTGCAGAAGATATGGAACAAAGGGACCCTGGCTGCCACTCAGAGGCATCTACATGCCACCCACCCCAGGAATGACAGCAACCCCACAGGTGTATGGGGCAGGCAGTCTTGGGGAAAAAACCTCACTTAAAATCTGAGCAGGAGCAAGGTAACGGAAGCCCCTAATCCTACCAGGCACCATTTTAGGTGTTTCTGTTCTGTCTCTTAAATTTTGCGTGTGGCCGGGTGCCACTGCTCAGCAGTGGAGGC
>NW_010429255.1:18116-18427 GCF_000710305.1 Buceros rhinoceros silvestris
CCACGCCCCCCCCCCCAGCCACAGGGCACCCAATGTCACCACCCTGCCCCAACCTGGGGGCCCAGCCAGCTGCTGGCCAGTGATGCTGGCCCTGGGCTTGCCAGCCCCATAGCACGGAGGCTCATTCACATTCAGTACACCACGCTTCATTCGCTCTCCACCCCCACCGGGTCCCTTCCCTGCTGCCACCTTGTCTCTGCCCCACGGCTCTCAGCAAGGCCCCGCAGGCTCTGCTGGGGGCGCAGGTGACGCCCCTCCCCGGGCAGCTCCCTCCCCACCTCAGCAGCAGGGTTGGGAGAAGGACCCACCCG
>NW_010429256.1:0-248 GCF_000710305.1 Buceros rhinoceros silvestris
CCCGGGGGGCAGGACGGGCCGCGCCTGCCACCACTCGTCGTCGGAGGCGTCGAGCACCTGCAGCACGTCCCCGAAGCGGAAGCTCAGCGCCTGGCTCAGGAAGCCGCAGTCCTTGGCCTTGTCGTAGTCGAACAGCGCCCTAGGGGGTGGAACAGAGCGTCAGGGACCCCCCCCCAGTATAAACCAGTATGGACCAGTATGGACCAGTATGGACCAGTATGGACCAATGTCCCCCTGTGACCTCCCTG
>NW_010429257.1:0-11377 GCF_000710305.1 Buceros rhinoceros silvestris
CCCCCAAGCCTGTAGCTTTCTTGTAGACGGTTGTCATATTACCCATCCTTCAGTCAACTGGTACCTCTCTGGTTAGTCAGCACTGCTGGTAAATAATGGAAAGTGTCTTGGCGAGCACTTCCACCAGCTCCCTCAGAACTCTTGGGTGGATCTCATCCGGCCCCACAGACTTCTGTACATTTAAGCTGTGCAGCAGTTCACTTACTGTTTCCTCTTGAAAGAAACCTTAATAATGCTCTCCATCTCCACCAGCTGGTTCTAAAGGCATATCACCCAGTGAGTTGGTCTGACCATTAAAGACTGAAGCAAAGGTGGCATTGAGTACCTCAACCTTTTCCTCATGCCCAGACACTATTTCTCCCATTGCATTTAGCAAGGGATTTCCAGTCAAAGTTATTCTGGAACACTGAAAATCCTTATTCAAGTAAAAGTTCTCATCAATACCTATGGGCCTCAAAATAACCAGCCTCATTATTACATGTCCTCACTCAAACATCGTGTTTTACCATGACCAAAAGAGAACACAGGATGTATTTGCTAACATTTGTACTTGGCAATATAGGATTAGATGGAGGTTTGGTTCATCAGCTCTAGACCCCAAGCACTGTACACACAACCACACATATATTCTCATCATCCACCTCTGGTATATCGCAACCTATGAAATAGCCAACTCCAAGCAACAGGATTCCATCTCATAGAAGTTATTGTAATTAGACTCTGTGTTTGACTTTGTACAATTAAACTTCATTCCATTTCCATTAGTCAAGTCTACAAGGTCATATAAAATTTGCGGATGACAAAATGAGGAAGTATTGCCAGTATTGGAGAAAGACTGAAACATAATTCAGAATTATTCCCTTAAATCCATCTAATCCTTCCTAAATTATGGCCCAGTCCTCCTCCAAAATTGGTAATACTTTCTGACTTTGTGTCAGCCACAAATTTTATAATTGCACCCACCTCGTTCCTGTAACAAGGTCACTAATTGAAATATTAGACAGGATTGCTCTCCAGACTAAACCTTCAGAAACAGCACTACTAACTTCACTCTGGTGACCTCCCCTTCAATATAATTCACTGAAGCTTCTACTTTAGCAAACTTTTTATCCACCTCACAGGTTTTTTTAATTAATCCCCATTTTCTCATTCCTTAATAATAATATCCCTTGGGGAACTCTATCAGACCCTTTGCTTAAATTCAGACAGATTAGGTTCACTGCATCACCCTTGTTTAAGTAGGCAGCCATCTTATCAAGATATTAAATTAGTCCAACAAAATCTGCACTTGAAATTGTATCACATGTCATTCCATTTCCATTTACCTCTGAAACCCCAATTACTCTTCCCCTCAAAGCCTAGAGTCTTTGCATATTCTTGAGGCCAGACTCATGAGTTTAGGCATTCCTTTGATACTTTTTTACTTTTGTGAGTGCATCACGTTGGTTATTCTCCACATTATATCAGCAGATGTGGTGGAACTGTGCAGAAGACACTGTAACAAGGAGATAGTGATTTCAGGCAGAATCTAGGCAGAGATTTGATCACAGCCCTCGATTGTAGAGGCCTGTACATTAACATGAGTGACTGCTATGTAACCCAGATACATATTGTGACAGCAGTATGTGCTGCTTTTAACACCACCATCTCTGTGTACCCCACATAAGAACTCGTCCTATGGAGATGTGTAAGATCATAATGTTCTCACTGCATCTTGGTGTACCAGAAATCTCAGTATCATAAGGGTTCAAGACTGATAGTGTTGTCCACTAGGAAGTATTGTTTGAAGATATGAAGAACAGCAAGGCTGATGAACCTCACTACAGACAGCATCCGTGCAGCATGTCACAATCAATGTGAAGGGTCTTGTCCAATGCCACATACACCAGGCTTTCTAGTATCCAAAGGGGCGTAAATTGAAATCACCTTTTCTACTAATTTGTTTTTAAATGACCATGCCTTTCTCACTGAGATGCCAAGAGAACTGGGACCATCCTTAGTACAAAACAGGGTATTAGGCTTCCCTGTACTTTGAAAACAGTAGTGCTACAGCGGTGTAAATCTGGAGTAACTGTATGGTGAACTTTACAAAAATCATCCTACAGCTTCTATTCACCCGCACAAAGATTTGCCTGCAGACATCCTGGAAACAGCAGAAAGACCATGGAAATATTTGTAAGATCATTCAAATAGGCTTTGTTATGATTTGTTTTTATACAGTCATAGATACTGCAGTTAAATTTTATTATCCAAATTTTTGTAATTAACAAAGCCCCACTCAGAGTTAATCTTTTTCTTCAGTAAATTTTTGCCTTCCTTCCAGCATATTTAACTGACACTGCACATAGTTAGACAGAACAGTTTTCTCAACAATGAAAATAGGACTTTGCTGCAGGAAGTGCTCTGTGTTAAAGCGACTTGAAAGGAATAACCACCACCTCTTTTGCTGCTAAACTTGAAATGCAATCACTTTCTGTAGGCACTATAATATCCAGAGCTACATGTGAAAAATCTTACAACTGTAAAAGGTGTAATGAGTAGCTTCTATCTAGGAAAAATTCTACAAGCTTAGGCCAGAACTTCTTTACACATTACAGATTAAGAGCAAGTTGCCAAGAATAAAAAGGATTTTGTCATAGCCTGCATGAGCTCAGTAGCTCAACAGGTTATTGGTATTGATTTGGCATTCAAAAGAACACTACCCTAACTCTTTCCAGAGAGCCTAACTCAGCAAGAAACAACGTAGCACCATTTAAGTCAGGTCTGCAACAGTACAAGAATGGCAGAGTTTGAGTTATGTCAATTCCTGTCATTATCAGCTTGAAGCATTAAGCAGACACGAGTGAGGAGGGAGAGGTATTTTTGAAAGATGGGAAGACTACAGTTACTTCTTGGCTTCAGCCTATTCATTATTAATTGGTCTTTGATACACTTAAAAGGTAAAATTGAACCAATGAGCAATTCAAAGCCAATGTGTATTGATAAGGGTAGCATCCTGGCCCAAAATCATTTGAAAAAAGATTTGAAGGCTCAAAGTGAAGAGAATGAATTAACCCTAATGATGACATGTTTAATTCATCTATATTCCCATCAGAGATATCACAGACATCAGATACACCTTAATAAGGCCAGGCTCCCTTTCTAATCAATATTTTAATTTTTCATCACTTGTTTTCAAAAGCATGCATCAGAGTTGCCCTAACAAAACAAAATCCAACATGCTTTCTGAAAAGTTATTCCGAATGCCTTGCTTCAGTTACTTACATGATGGTAATTTATGCAGATACAACAAGGACTAACATTGTGCTCAGAACATAAACAATAGCCCTTCAAAGCAATAGGAAATTTCCTTTTCCTCCTTTATCCTTAAATAGATCTTGTGAAATATTGTACAAACCCTAGAATAACACAGATTTTCTCTTCCCTAATGCTTGACAAGGGTAGAAAGCAACATGCATGTAACACCAACAAAAAGTTATTTTCATTCCAAAGGAAACCTTAATTTTCAATTTTTTTGTATTATGAAAACACAAGAGAGTATTCTTTAGGAATAGAATTTACTCACTGTCAAACAGACATCAAAATCACTTACACAAGAAGTGGGGATAAATGCCATAGTGAAGTAACAGGGAGAATAAACACATATGTTATGACAGGAAAAGGCGCTTATTTCCCTGATTCTTGGGTCTCAAAGCAGTGCAATAAAGAAACTTTGATTGAGCAACCAGTGCGCACGAACTAGAGAAGTTAGTCTAGGTTCTGTTCACCATAGAGTAGCCACAACTGCCTGAAGCCCCTGCCATGGGCATGTAGAAGGGACAGGGTATCCATTACCATTCCAGTCTCACCCATATACACTTTTTAAAATTTCATTCAAGTCCATTCAGGCACAAATACCCCCTTTGTCTCCTTGATACACCTACCAATACCATAACCATCTCAGTACTGCCTAGTTCTCCCCATCTACCTAAATGTAACCTCTGCCTCTGCCTAAAAGCATCAAGAATGATGTGTCTTGTGTTTACTCTATAGTATGACTCAAGACAAAGATGAGCAGAGAGAACAATCACTGAGACATAGCCAAGAGCATGTCATAAATCTGCTGTATCTGAACATTAGAGTACTTTAGAACCACAAGATAAGGTGGTAATCTAGTGATTTTATATCCTTGCACAGATACACAAGACAGACCAGAAAAATTGAAAAACTATTTCTTCATGCCTGATATACCCTTGTAACCTGTATTTCTACCTGAATTTACCCCAAACAGAGAAGGGAGGAGCTATAAACAGACACAGAAGTATCTTACTGTTGCCACAGACAGGTAGCAAAGAAGAACTCTTAAGACAGACAGTGAGCTAAGATGGGGTCTGCCCTCCCTCTATCCTGTGCCCTTCTGCACAGGCAGCCAAAGATCTGATAATGTCACAGGTCTGATTAAGCTTCCTCCCACCAGTCCTGCAAGATGCTGATATTCCAAGCACTACAAGTTGGATTCTTAACTGTCAGGTTTACTTGGATTGCACTGATCCTTTTCTTAGCCTCTCCAACATTTTCTTGGCAAAAGCTTTTTACCAGTTATACCTTCACAGCAGCAGGACTCATGGGCTAGTCTTATCTGGTAGGAATCTTTTCCCCTACTGCTCTGTATAAGGATTCTTCCAAAAATCCTATATTTTCTCCATTACTCTTCTCCAAACATTTTTTCGACTTTATTTGAATGCAGAGTGAAAGAACCCAGAATCCTATGGCTTCATTTCTTTCGAGACTCTCTCCACTGAAGGCATAGTTCCATGTCATGAGCCAGTTGCCAGCACAGCTGTCCACTTCCATCCCCACATCCTTCCATGCACACATTGCCATCTGCAGCTTCCCCCTTCCATCCTTGCACTGGCCTCATAATTCACATCATTTCACTGATCTGATGGAAATCACTTTTTTTCTCCCTTCATTATTTTTCCTTAGAAGTGATCAGCCTCCCTCAGTGATCAAACAATCACCAGCCCTGAAGGGGAGCAAAACTACACCCTTTCAATAGCTGCTTTAGGCATAATGTGACACTGTATGTGGTGGCCACACCCTCTCATTTTCAATTCCTTGCATTAGTATCTAACATCCCTCGTTGTCCAAAAGGAAGCTAAAATATTATATCTAGTTTGCAGTTATTCTATTGTTCTCTGCACACAAAAATCTGCCTGGATGCTGATGAATTTAACAACCTAGTCTTACCGAAACATTTGTGTGACACTCTCCTGTCCCCTTAACACAGGTAGTACGAGACAACCCAAAACACACAGCTGCACAGCACACACAGACAGCTCCAAGGCACAAGGATACTACTGCCTTTTAAATAAACACTCATGTAAAGTGTAAATAGATTATTTCCTCAAGGAATTAATGTTAAATATGCCGCATCGGTTGAAGCATTTAACAGCACTTTTATTTCCACCATCACTTCCACTCATTTTTCATGTGCCTAAATAACAAGACTTAATCTATAATGATAATCTATTCAGGCTGTTGTTATAACAAAAAGCTTCCCCTGTGGCAGTTTCTGAACCCAACAGAAGCTGTACATCTCACAGGCTCAACAGCAAGAAACCTTACAGCAAGGCTTTTCACGACAAGTCGTGGTGCGGGTTTTGGTCACTTCATATTTTTTCCTCTGGAAGTTATAACAAATCTGGTAGCAATTTGAGTATAAATTATAAGCATAAGACCTGTCATGCTGCTATTACACATAAACCCCCCAAGTTTTACTAAATTAAATAGAAATATTAATAGGCTTTTAAATATTTTAGCAGTGTATCTAGCATTTTCCATATTGGTTCGGGTAAGTTGTTCTAGTACCAACTTGGCAAACAGAGCAAAATCTGGAATCTGAGAGCACTTCCGAATTAAAAGTTAACTGCACCTCAGACGGGGGTTGTAGGGGAGGGGGGAGAAGCTAGACTTCCCACCAAGCAGCAGACTTACACCCATTAGTTGCCAGGATGACTGCTCCAGCAGCACCCAAAACAGGCAGACCTTTCCAGGGAGCTGATGAGGGGTTTTGAACAGTTGTCTCTTCTCCAATGAGAGTAATCAAACCTTCATAAACACACCAGCAGCAGATCTTTCAGTGCTGCCTGGCATATTTCTGGTTAGAAAAATCAGGCCATACGTGTACCCTGTAAAGTGGTGTCTTGATCAAAACAGTGAAACATGATTGTGCCAGGGACCAGCCTACAATCCACACAGAGAGCGCCCTCTGCTTCTAACCCCTCTGCAGCATGAAATAAGTGATCCTTTCTGAGCAGCTCACTAACTCATAAAACATTAAAAATAACCATTTTGCTACCTGCTTGATGCCATAAATGCATTGAAACAGACAAAAATTAGAATTTTTCATTCTGTAGTCCTCTGTACGATGACGAGACAGGTTATCTTTGGCTCTTCTTGCTGGGCTCCCTCTCCTGGTGTATACAGGGTAGGTTCCACACTTCAGTAGTAAGAGATTTGGTCGACCTGAACTTCAGGCTGCATTTCTGATACTCTTTCATTCATTCCTTCACATGAAATACAAATTCCCTCATTATGAGCCTTCCTTCTATAAACAACTAGATATATTTATGCAATTAGTTATGAAATAAATTCCCTGTTTCTCTAATTAATACACAAAAGGCAGTGTTTGCAGAAGACTTTCTTCTTATTGCCCTGGATGTAATATTGTGTCCAACTCTGGAGTCCTCAGCGCAGCAGAGACATGGACCTCTGGAGCACATCCAGAGAGGGCCACAAAAGTTCTCAGAGGGCTGGACCCCCTCTGCTCTGCAGGCAGGGGAGAGAGTCAGGGGTGTTCAGCTTAGAGAAGGCTGCAGGGAGACCTTACTGCAGCCTGTCAGTGCTTAAAGATGACCTGTAAGACAGATGAGGACAATCTTTTTAGCAGGGCCTGTTGCAACAGGACAAGGGGTGATGGTTTTAAACTTTAAACTAAGAGGGGAGATTTGGACTAGATATAAGGAAGAAAATTTTTTTACACTGAGGGTGGTGAGACACTGGCCCAGGTTGTCCAGAGAGGTGGTAGATGCCCCATCCCTGGAAACTTTCCAGGTCAGGTTGGACTTTGAGGCTCTGGGCAACTTGATGTAGTTGAAGATGTCCCTGCTCACTGCAAGGGACTTGGACTGGATGAGCTTTGAAGGTCCCTTTCAATCCAAACCATTCTGTGATTCCAAGTCTGGCTGCACTTCATTCGTGCCTTTTTTTTGATTTCTTCAAATGGGAAACAAGGGGGAATTTTTTCTTGAGATGAAGTAAAAGAAAGGCCAGTGTGGTGAAAAGAAGATAAAACGCTGTACATTTTGGGGACAATTCCAAACCAGTCCAGCATGATAATTTGAAATATGTACTGCTAGACAGTGGAAGAGTCCCGTTAGGATCTTTAGAGCCACCAACATTTGGGGCCAAACTCCTGCTGTATCCCACCCTCAGGGAACAGAGATCACAACAGTAATCAAACCGTGATTCCAAGTCTCTTACTCACTCTTACTGAACGCAGCTATATGAAACTCAGTGATCTGTCCTGCCAGCTTTTCATATCACCTTCCTCCACTTTCATATTTAAAAAAGCAAACAAAAAATCTAGACTGCAAACAGATTAATTTGTAAGTGTTGCCCAGCAAAGATAGGGCTTGTGAAATCACTGTTTGCCAGTTGACACAAACCACCTATTTATGGCTTGTCACTGTTTAGCTCCTATTGCTGACTTACACTGTGTGATTTGGAGCATGGCATCATCAGTCCCATCTGGTCTTCAACTTTCTTCTGTCAGAGGAACCAGCAGTTACAGAAATCCTCAACAATCTCAAAAGGAGCATGAGGCATGAGTGACTTAGTGATATGAAAATAAAGGCATCTATTTCTGGGTTTGTTAAAGCTCCAGAAACTTTCACAGCAAAGGACCTCCATTTCCATTTCTAACTTGATTATGTTTTCTGTGTCTCAGAGGATAAGAATTTTTCTGGCTCAGTTCTCAAAGGGAAGAGATTTCCATTGTGTTCTGTAGGTGTTTCTCCCTCCTTCTCTGGAGATGTTCCAAACCCTCCCGGACATGATTCTGGGCAACCTGCTCTAGCAGGAGGGTTGGACTAGATGATCTCCACAGGTCCTTTCCAACCCCCACCAGTCTGGCATTTTATAATAATACCTCCAGAATTTAGAATGAAGAAATGTAACATGGTCATTTTCTTAGAATTAAAATCAGTATTTTTTTACATCTATCCTTGTAAATATCTTTAAATATTTCCAGTGTAGTTTCACATGTATTATTAAAAAGCACAGGTCAGCATATGACAGCCTTCCCTACGTTTTGGGTCATTTCTCAGGATAACCTGCATGTTTTCAGTGAGAAATAACTTGAACTACACACTCTTGTGAAGAAATTCTAACTTACAAACCCTGCAATAAACTTTAAGCATAATTAGACTTTGCCTCTTTGTGTCTCATAGTAGCTGTTCTACAAAGGTCCTTAGCTCTGTTTATCACAGCAGATTAGTGAGGGATGGTCTTTGAAATACCTTACAAAAGCCTGAAGACTAATGCACAAGATCTTCAGTTGAATCAAAGATCAGACAAAATGCCAGTACAGCACTGGGAACTCTGCTGTGTGCGTTTTCCTTAACTCAGCAGCTCATCCCAGCTTGTTGGGCCAGTTGTTTTCACTCAGTTTTCACAACAGTTGAACATTCAGCAAGAGGCAACAGTAACACACACAAGGTAAAAAGGGAATATTTCCAATGGAAAAGCCCTGGATGCACAGTAAAGAGAAAAAAATTTCCCTAAGGTATGCAGCTTGTGAAACCCTTTTGGATACCCATATCAGTAAATGTCAGCGAGAATCCAGATGCATAAAGCAGCAAAATGAGAATAATCCAGCTTCCCAGATTCAGAGATGAAAATTACACTAATCAGCTCAAAAATGAAGATACAAGTATATCTACATGCCTTATGGCAGGATTGTGCCACTTATGACAACTCTTTGGTATGGGAACAGGGACTGTGCAGCGACAGCTGTATGAAGTTGTTAGCGGAATGGTCATACACATTTGTTAGAAGCAGATTAAACTTGTCCCGTACTTTACCACCTTCTGTACTATTACCACTGCATGTAGAGTAAAACCAGCCCCAGCACTTACACTGAACTGCATGAGTATCTGCATAAAATGCAAATCTATGACAAAAAATTTAGATCATTATGTCCTGCTCACTCAGGCAGGAGTAGTTTTACCTAACTTTTAGTATCACACACTTCCACATGCAAACACCAGAGCTGGGTCAGGATGTAGCCCATAAATGACCCACACAGGACTACATTTGGGAGTACCAAAGTGCATCCATAGTGGGCAAAGTCCCACAGAAGCCGACACATCAGCCCACGATAGGAACATTAGCTGGGGGCTTTTCTATATTGTACTGAACTAGAGGCTAAACACCATATACAACAACCTCCTCCTTACAAAGGGAATGCATTTTTTTTCAGACCTGCATTTCTCATTAATTCAGTCTTCTCTCTGAAGCAGCTTATTATTGTTCTGTTCTCCAGTGCATGAAATCTTGCTTTTCCTCACTTTGTTTCCTTTAGTTATGGGCTTTTTGTAACAATTGTATGGATTTCTTATTAGTGGTGCCAATGTTTCCTTTAAGTTATTGCCAAAGAAAATTCTATTCCCAAGGTACCAAACCCAAACTATGCAGTGCTTCCCACACCAATGCAGTAACTGTGTCTGGGGAGCAAATGGTCACTCACTGGACAACCTGCACAACTGCCACAATCCGGCTAACAAGGGGTTTAGTGATGCATAGTTCTAACGGTTAGACATATATTCCATTACAGACTCTGCAAAGAGGCATTCACAACTTATTTTGTTGGCAGGTTGTCTTTCATTCTCACTTGCAGACACATGAACCAAACGGCATTTGAGACTACTCAGTCTGGCAGGCAGTATTAAAAAGTTGCAGAAGGGTACATGTAGAAAGTAGTTACCAATAAACTTCATCTTATAAACATTTGGTACAATTTCCTACTAATTTATATATTGGTTGAATTAACTTTTCACAGCTTATCTCCTTTTCCGGTATCAATTTTAGCTACTGCACCCTGTAGAGCTTAGGGATGAATATTGAATGATATAGACCAAGATTACATTGCCTGCTATCACAGCTAGAAGAACCCCCATGACTCAGTTATTCTTTATTTTGTTACATAGTTTGCTTCTGCACTTGCTCATCAAAAACTATCTTCACCCTTTCTTTGGCAAAATGGGGGCAGCCACAACTTAATAGTTGCATTGTTTTGTTATAGATTCCTTTTGCTTAAGCCCATACTGACATAGCCTCTCCTACAGATGGAAATAAAAGAATCATTCTTCACAACCATTGTAAGAAATTCTAGTTACACTCAAAAAGATTTATTGTTAACTAAATACTGCAGAGGGAAGTGAAAACAGTATTTCTTACTGACACTAGTGGCATCAGAATGTCACCTTCACACAGAAGTCTGTTGCTCAATAGCTACAGGAGTCCTGCAGGGCAAGGACAGTCCATTGCCCAGAGTTGCCTTCAGACTCAAATTTGGATTTCCATCCCACAAATTTCCTATTTTACCTTGCCCAAATCACACAAACCCAGGTCTTCAGAAGTTATCCAGATATTCAAGATGACTTTGGGGTTATCCACCTACAGACTTAAGAATCTGTATCCACTTCTTCCTCTCTCAAATGTAGATGGTATATCCTTATCCAACACAGATGTTAAGCTAATAAACATTTTAAAGATCAGCAGTTCCTCCATAACAAGTGCAAATGATTGATAGCAGGAAGAGTTTTTTTGTCCAGGTTTTTTTGAAGCATCTCTTCTGAAGAATTCTTATTCTAAGTTAAGGGCAAATTCATTTCTTGAACAGTACCTGTCACCACCCTCAACGCACTGCCAGTCCTGGCAAAGCCCCCCATCTTTCCTACTACTGCTTTGATTCCAATTATTCATGTTTAAAGAAAGTCAAATTAGTAGAAAATACTAAACCAGTTCCAAAAAGCAATTTCAGAGATAATGAGAACCTGCATCCTCACTGCAGAAAACTTTACAAGGGGAGCCCTTTATTGCCTAGCTCAGAATTCAGCATTACTATCTGTGGGGCTCAGGAAACTCTGGAGGAGAATAAATCAAATATTAATTATGTTTCCTTCAACCTAACCCTCCTTTAATATACCTATTTCTTGGAATACTATATCCATAGATGGTTGAACTCTTCTTGGGTTAAAAAGCTGTATTTCAGATGTGAAAAGATTTAAATCAGGTTATTACAATCCCCAGGTATTCATTCGGGGGGGGGGGG
>NW_010429257.1:11463-19576 GCF_000710305.1 Buceros rhinoceros silvestris
GTCCTGGGTATTTTGTCAGAGTTTAAGACTTCTCTTAAGGAAAGTCCATTATCTCTGTAAGAACATCAGGCACACTACTTCTTCAATCCAGTTCACCTCGCTGTGCCATTTCTTGCAAATTGCAAAGAAACTGAGCCATTCTAAATATGGCACTAGTGAACTCACTGCATTTCAATGTTGACATAAATTGAAGCTTTGGGGTTTCTTTTCCCTGCTCTTTACTACTGTTTTACTCCCTGACTTTCTTTCCTGACAGAGGACAGTCCTTTCTATAGCTGTTCGTCTGTGCTGTATACATAAACAAAAACCAGGTTAGACAAATATTTTAACCTTTTTGAATATGCAGGTAACATTTCCTCCAAAGAGACATTGCTCCTCTCACACATAATTGCAATTTCATTTTTAACTAGTTCTTTAGTCTTCCACTTTACCTTGAAGGTTCGTAACTTTTATCTTACAAGGAAATCCATCATCATTTCCACTGGGGTTTACAGTATTAGACTCCAAAAGACGAACAGTCCTGCAGCAGGCACTGAAGTTGTTCATTTATGCTCCTCTAAGGGCTCTGTGCTAGTGTCATACTCTGCTACCAACAAACACTACTACTAGGAGGAATCAAATTTCAGCAGTACACAAGGAGTACAGACTCCCTGTAGCTTTAATAAAAACCCAGATCTATTTGTTACACTCATGAGTCTCAAACAAACAGCATGAAGAAATGCCACAAATGTTACCTCGCTCTATGTTATGCAGTGACACAATCTTTGACCATGCAGTCACCAGTATGCAGAGAGGTAGACACGGCCCTCATGTAAAAGCGTTAGCCACATACAACCAAGAGGAGTGGAGCTCTGCTAAGGTAAAAATACTGTATCCTGGAAAAGCTCAGGGGATGCTGGGACAAGTGAAATTGCTGGTTTGGGGGGTTTTTTGCTTGTTGAGTTGTATTACAGCTGCCTAAAGGGGAGAAAGAGGCAAGCTAACTAGTCTGCTCTGCACATCATGAGTATTTTCAGTAGGATTGTTGTTTCCTTCTCTGATCCAAACAGCTCTTAGGAAATATCTTTTAAAATAGGCTGAATTTCCTGCTCCTGAAACAGCTACTAGTTTAGACAAGCCTTATCTTAAAATTCTGACAAAGTATGCAAATCCCGATTCTTGTGTCTGTCTTGGTACATTAAAAATCCACATGTCATTGTGACTGCGTGTCTGGAGGAGTTTTCTTATTACAAAGATTTCACAGGTTAGCATAAGCAGTCATTAGAGAAAACAGTAAAATTGTTCAGTAGAGCAAGAGGAAAGTGAACTTAACAAGAACACCATGGATAGGTAAAAACATAAAGCTAAGTGAAAAGGCTTGGGCAAGTTGCAAGCAA
This sequence comes from Buceros rhinoceros silvestris, assembly GCF_000710305.1. Lineage (NCBI taxonomy): Eukaryota > Metazoa > Chordata > Aves > Bucerotiformes > Bucerotidae > Buceros > Buceros rhinoceros. The sequence goes on from NW_010429257.1 coordinate 12,840, forward strand.
AACGAGAGCTGAGCTAAAGAGGAAGAACAGCAGTCACAGCTGCCACTATATTAGATACTGCAGTGTTTAAACGGGGAATGCAGAGATACCTTTTCAGACTCTCTTGGTCTCCTCGGAAAAGCTGAGTTCTGCCCCTGAACAAAAACAACCACCATCCCCAAGACCCAAACAGGTAATAAAAACCCACACAGGTATCCCATTAAAGTGGGGAGTAGTGACTCTTCCACTACTTTTACTAGTAGTAAATCTTCCTCTCCTCTCTAAAGAGAGGTACCAAAGCTAGGGCCAGCATGAGGACACATTGTTTCCAACATCTGAGCTACCTCAGGACTTCCTCCAAGACTTGAATGACTGAAGCTGGATCTTTTTCAAAGGACATGATAGGATATCCATAAGAAAGCTTCTGGAACAGCATCTCTCTCCTAAAAGACTTTTAATGTAAGAGACAATCATTCCCTGAAGTACAACTAGGCAGGTGCAGACTTACTCTGAGGTTTATACCTGCAGCTACAAAAATACAGGCAAAAAAATCTCACTGCTATAAAGGAGCCCCTCCTTCATACCAAGATAGTTTCATATTCCAGACACTTCTCACTGTACTCTGATCACATCATTAATCTTAAAGGCCCCACAGCTAATGAAATATCCTCTTCTTTGGGAAGAGCAAAACAATACTGAAAGGTCAATAGAAGTAACAGTATGAATCATAATAGCAGGTAATTACATCCACTGTGGTATCACCAAGGCACTCAAAAAATGGCATCAGAAGTTGCTTGATCAATGAGTGGAGGGGAAGGATAAACGAGCTCATCAGTGACAGCCCAGCTGTCTGACAGCTACAGCAAATGCCCTGACTACAGGTGATTGAAGTTCATTACTGTTAACAGCAGGTTCCCACTTGGAGGCCTCAATCCCCCATGGAATGAGCAGTTAGCAGTGAAGATGTTTCTCCTCAGAGCTTTCTTAAAACACTGATGACTTGTGGGGTAGGATTTAATGGCTCATTAGATGTTAAGGAATTGGACTGGTAATTTTAACCACACTCAGTAGTTAAAGTAACTCAGTTACTAAGTTTTTGCTAAAATCTTTTGTTAAGGTCCACTTCCTCTGAATTCACTTCAAGAAATTATCACAAGACACCATGTGATTGCAGATAGCTCTTTTAAACAGCTAACTCTGACTGTTACATACTTCAAACCATGAAGAGAAACCTAATGCACCAGCTTTTTTTGCAATCATGGCATTTCTCTGTGTGCTTTCCTACAGGAAAAGCTCCCCCTTGCATTATCCCCTTGGAAATATATTTAAACTCCTCACACAGAAATGGAGAAATGTTATCCTGCCTCTTCTGCAAAGTTTCCTTCTGTTCCTACATATGATGCAACAGCTAAGAAGTCCTTGCACATAACCATATAAATCATTCTGTGCCACTCACAGAACAACCCCCAAGCAATACAGGTCAGCATCTTTAGGAGAACGCCCTAACAATTTACAGGTTGCAGAATGAAGAACTGATTTTTGCATTCAAACTCTGGCAGAAAGGTCAAGAAAAGGTATCGTAGGAGGCAATGTATGGCTAGTCTCCAATTCCAAACTGCCTCTGTACTCCTCTCATGCAGGTAAATTAAGCTGCACTTGTAATCTCATTAACCAAGACATTCTTGCAACATATTACAGTTACACTATTTCTGCTTTTTCGTTTTTGTTGGCTATACTCATTTAGGCAAACCAAGCCCTCCATCACATGCATTTTCTATTTAATATACACAAAACATCAGTAATAACTGAATATCATCTCCCACACTGTCCAGGTCTTTTTGGAAAATAAGCTAACAGCAGCCTGCTAAGCCTCACCAAGAAGAGATCTCATAATTATTTGACCTTGCAAATAACGATAATTACTTCTGTTGCAAAAAATGTTAGTAAAAAGCATATTTGAAAGTCACAGATCAGGAAATTACATTTTTATAAGCCACACAAATATATATAGTAATATCTCAACTAATAAAGTTCTACTGAACCCCACTTGAAGTCTGACATCCAGCCTGAAACATCTCTTCGTTGATTTAAACAGTGCCTTTTTTAAACACACTGCAAAAATGTGCAGCTTCCTTAATGTTAACCAAAAATATGCACTAGACCAATATTCCAATGAGTTTATCATGGTATACAATTTCAGTAGAATAATAAACAGCCACAGCCTGAATAATATTTATTGTTTGTTGACAGTTTCAACTTTCAACAGTCAATTGTCAAATACTTTACCACCTAAAAGTCTTTACTATGGATTTAGGGAAACAATATTTAAAGGTTCATGCAGGTGACATTCATGAGATAAGTTATTGCTGAATGATAAGAAAATTACTCTTTTCTTCATTTTATTCGACCATATTGCTACAAAAACCAGCTGCCAGGACATTTACCTTGTACCATTTACATTCACACATGGTTCTCAAAAACGTTATTTCTCCACAATATGGAACATTGAAATTGGGATTGATTATTTCTTGAAAGCAATGAAAATAATGTTGTTTGCTGCTATTTTTCTAGGTTTGTGCATATAATAAGACTCTGAAATTAGCTCCTTGGGAGGGTAAATGAAGTAAACCCATTCATTGTACAGCAGAAGCGATAACTCAGTTTAATCCCATGTTAATATAGTTTTGCCTAGATTTTTTGAAAATCGACCGATTCCATTCTGGTGCACATTAGGCACCTTATGCACATTCTGAGCATGCCTTGATAACCACAGATTCCATTATGTGTTTAATAATTGACTATTCAATAGAGCATTGATGCATTTCTGTCTGGAACTAATTCACCTTTGTCTGTGTATCAGTGTGAATGTACAGTGAATTACAGATAAGGTCTTGAAATGTAAAGGCTATATGCTTTATTCAGCTCAGGTTTTTTACATATTCATGACAGACACTGCTTGGAAATTAATACCCTAACTTGTATATGATAGTACATACACAAAATGATTTATTAGAGCAACAATTCATTGAAAAGCACCTTGAACCTTTATCTGGAAAGCAGCACCTTCTGTAAGAGGTCTGACCTTGAAAATGGAATTACTCATTGGGGTATTTGCAGAGGTGTGTGAGACATGGTGTATTAATAAATAAAAACAGTGGTTAGAGTGTTTAAAACATCAAGTTAAAAAAGCCACTGGGACTATTGCTATTATGCATTCATATGAATACCTCTGTGGCAGAAAAGCCAGCACAAGAAACTCCCTGCTGTTCCACGCAGACCTGTTATGCCATCGCTGCCAACTCAGGGGAAAAAAAAGTTTGTAACAAACCTTTATTCACAACTATAGGATGTCTCCTATAAAAATAAGGATGTCTCCTCAAAAAATAAGCAGCATTGCCATTACCTCACTGAACAATCCTAACCCAGGTCACTCAGCCTTGGTACTTTCAAGTACAAACTTGCTGATTTAGGCTACACAACCCCACTGAATCCAGCATTAGCTGAGAATGGAAAACAAGATGGAAGAAAACAAGCGCTAACATTTTCAACAAATGACATTTAATCTCAAGGAGAAAGACTGGTCATTTTTCCCCATTGGGAAAAATTATCTTTTAGGAAGTGATTTCACTTAGTCCAAATTTGCTTGTTTTTGCTGGTCTCTCACCTTATGTTGCTTCTAGTCACTGGAGTAGAGAAAAATTAAGAAGTAATTAGGGAACCCTCTGTAGCTTTGAGTCTAGTGAAATCAAAACTTATACTATCTTGTAACATACCAGGCTGACATAAATCATGTTACAACAAGTGCTAAACAAATAATGCTATTCAATTTAGCATTTTAAAACATTTCAGTTAAGAGCGGGCTATTACTTGATCATTATTACCAGCCAGTGTTTACTCTCAGACAGCTGCAGAGCACACCACCACTTCAAACATCTCTTGGCAAGCTTACCTTAATGCACACTGTCTTCCCAGACTTTCTTCTCTTACTTTGCAGTTATTTATTTCCCCTCAGGGGCTTTAGGGAATGCTTTAGACTACAAAGCAGCCCTTATTTTGCAAGGTAACAAAGTATTACTGGAACCATTTTTTACCCACCAAGGTGCAGCTGTACCTTGACAGGCATTTCATTAAACTACATCATGGCTTTGCCAAAGCTACAACAGAAACCACTACAATGATGACTCTCCAAAGTCCCTACGTAAGCAGACTGTTTCAAAAGCCCCAGTCAAGGGGGCCTGCTACTACAGCAATAACCCACACTAGCAAGTTCAAGACATACCCCACTTCACACATTTGCTAAATTCCATTTCTAGGGCTACTACAGATATCCTGGGCGTTCAGTTAGAAAACTCACCTTTCACTGCTGTTATCACACCCAGAAAACAGAGCAGCTGCTGCTACTACTAGCTTTCTGGTAAATAAATACTCTTTGTCACCCACCTGCAGATGCTGATGATCGAGGTAATTCCTGAGCATATATAGGCAGGAGTTAAGTCTTGCCAGCTGCAAGCTATTGGCTCAGCTGCAGTAGTGCGGCCACTGCAAGTACTCCATGATCTTCTACTTCTGGAGCCTGTGTAGAGGGAAAAAAAAAAAAAACCACTGAAAAAACCTGACCCAGGATTTTTAGAAATCTACATTTGTTGACTTATAACACATTTGAGATGTCTAAATTTCATTTCCCCGAGGACTGGCATTAAACAACTTCATTCTTGATTGGATTCTTCTCTGTGATTGTGTCTCATCAGTTACCGGTGGAGCCCTCAACAGGAAAAGTCAACTTAGCAATTTGCTGCAGCAAACAATAACTTAAAAGGTGTGGACTCAGTTCACAGATATTGGGAATCTCCCCAATGATTTTTCTAGATGTTTAATGTGGTCCTGTTGTATGTAAGAGTATTTCTACTCTTTCACACCTTTGAGTGAGAGTATCTTTGAGAAGTATCATTGATTCCCAGTGATTCATTTCACTACATGTTTATTTAACAAGATACGCTCTTTACCTATTTACATGGCGTTACAGCCCTGATGTGTTGGACTTTCACACCCAGACTTCTGCTTTTGTTGGAACTGTGATTACAGACACATAAGCAATAAAGACGCTGAACATTAAGATCTTAATTATGTAGCTTGTTTTTCCTGGATTTTTCTTCAGGACAGCTAATATTCATTTACAACACAGGAGGCTGGTTGTTACTCTGTTTGCACGTACCTCTGTTGCCCCTGCATTTGATAAGAGGGAAAATGCTTTCAGCTGCAGACTTTGGGAGATAATGCAGGTTCTGCATTAACTGGAAAATTACTGACATTTCATTGCATGAGGGATGCTGTTTTCTAAGTGGGTACTTCACCTTTTAAAGGGCTTATTACAAGGTTGGCTATCTGTTGTACCATTACACACAGATTTTGTCTTTCATCAACCACAATGGCAAGCAACAACACTGTCCTAAAGCTCTAGAGACATGTCAGCTCTAAGAAGTGAAAATAAACCAGTAGTTTCTCATTCCTGAGTTATTTCATGCCCTTCACAGCTGGCTTGCTTGGTTCCCTGTATTCAGTCTAAATAAGTTGTCAAACACCCCGCCCAGCACTAAAATGAAAATGCACACAAAAATATGCGTGAAAGGAAGATGGCTATCAAAAAAAAAAAGAATAATTCATATCTTTAATGAAATATAGACTAGGCCCTAGTTATGGGAGTTGTCTGCCTCTTTTTTAATATACATATATTGTCAATTGTTAGCACGTCACAGTCCGCCACTCTAGTTTGCAATAATAACTAACAACGACAGTTACACAAGGTTTTACAGCTCTTCTGAAAGAAAAAATCTTGACGCAGCAGTAATGAAAAGAAAAAAAACCCTTAGGTCTGCTTTTCACAGAGCTTCCTATAAAATATTCTTCTCTGCAAGGGCTTATTTCACCAGTGATCTCTGCAGGAAGAACAGAGCTAGAGACAAAGTGAGGCGCTGCCGTCAGACGCTGAATTGCCTGTGTACGGACATGCCAATTAGTGACTAGCAATAAGTCATCAGGTGCAATTGAAAGGAATATGCAATCTGGCTTTTCCCTTCTCAAGAGGCACTTATCTTCTCATCTATCGCTGCTATAACTTGCAACTCCTCTGCAGTTGCCATCTGGCATGTAAGTGTGGAGCTGGGCCTAAATGAGAAACAATAAAGATGGATGAAAGCCTTGATGCTTTGTGCTGCACAATACAGCTTTGCAAAAGATCCTTTCTATTAAATTATACTGAAATCAAGATTTTGAGCATTATATTTATGCTTCATCATATAATTTTAAAGTTTATATAAAACAGATTAAATAATCTAGCCAAGTCATTAAAAACTAGACTGGTGAGGGCTGAGAGAGAAATCCCCGAGCTGACAGAGCTGAGAACTATGTTAAAAATGGGTAAAATTTGGTATTTCCACCACACTGAATTTTTATACTTTCAAGTACAACACTGCATGTTTCTAAAAAGTGTACAAATAGGAATAAAAAATTAATTTTTATTTTATTTTTAATTAATAACATGTGCATTAATAGCCTTTGAGGCATTCAGCAGTAGCACCTCCACTAATTCCCTCCTGAGCAAAAACTCCCTCAATTCCCTCCTGACATCAGTAGGAGAGAAGAGAAAGGAGATCACAAGGGGGGAAAAAATGTAGCTATAGTTTTATCTCAGAAAATAGAACCAAAGCTGAGCATTTCAGCAAAGCCGTGAGGCTGTGGCAGCAGGGATAGCAGCCTGGACT
>NW_010429257.1:19698-24535 GCF_000710305.1 Buceros rhinoceros silvestris
GTGGGGAAATGATGAGCCTTTACAGCAATTCCTCTCAGATAAGCAATAATGAAACCCACATATTATACCCATTTTTCTATGTTACACAACTCTGTGTTATGAAGAAGCTACTCTAAAAATTAGAGCTCCCCAAAAGATGACAGCTCTGTTCCACAACAAACCTTCAAGGTTTGGAGATTAGTCTTTGCCCTGCATTGAAAGAACACAAAATCCTCTCCGTATCTTTGTAGAATGGAATTCTGTCAACTATCTAATTTGATGAAAACCCATATACTCTCCAGTATGAGACTTGTTTTCTTCTCTCTGCCCTATCAGTGCAAGAGATCAGTGAGTACTGTGCAGTGAAAACTTTATCAGAATGAATATACCACCGTGATACATTCCAGTCTTGACTAGTGCTATAATTTAAATAAAAGTAATTGAATTAAAATTATTCCAGTCATTACAGAACTGTTCCCTGCCCTTTAAACAGACTCTTAATGCCCAGAGCTTTGTTGTTCCTCTCACGTCTAACTGTTTAGAAAGGTTCAGTTCGGGCTCAGAAGGCAAAGAAACAAGTTACTGTCATCTATCAGTACAGGAGGGATTGTTTCTTTTCGATCCAATTTCATTCTCGGTAAACACTTGTAAAGTTTATCCCTTATTCTCACAACAGCCTTTTTTCCTGCAGGCATTTCTGCCCCAGACTCTGCGGACTTATCCCTCCTCGTGTGCTCTGCTCCCAGCACTGCTCCTGCCGCCTCTTTCTCTGGCCAAGCTGCTGTCCCTCAGCACAGGGACGTCTGTCCAGCCACACCAGCATGCAGAGCCAGCAACTGCCAATACTGGATGGCTTCTCTGAGGGGAGTTTTAACGCTGCTAGTTTACTCATCTACCACCATGGGGACATTACAGCACCTTTGCTGTACAGAAACATATTGAAGTACCAGGTTTTGGTCTCGGTCCGTTCCAGATGAGAACAGAGCCAGACCAGGAAACAGGAGCGGTTGCCTTTTGACAACAGTATTACTCCCACTTTCAGCTCAGCAGAACTATTTAAATCTCAAACTTCCAACAGTGTCGAGGCTTTAGGCATAGGAAAGTGGACACCTGATGAAAATGGTGCTGTGGTTTCCAGCACAGTTATTAAAAATACCAGTGGGTAAAATGCTGCAGATTACAGAGGAGGAATACGGTAGCATGCTAACACCCAGCAACAGATAGCCCAAAGAGTTCAAGAATGAAATGCAAGGTCCAAATTATTTTATAAAATCCACTTGAAAAAAAAACACTGCCAAATGTCTTATGTTAAAAAAAAATATTTTTAAATGACCTTACGAAAGGAGTGCATATATGTTGTTGCTGTTGTAACTTCCAGATAAAACCCTGCATCATTTTTTTAAGAGTCCTTGAATTACCAGACATACCCCAGTGCTGAGATTTTTATCAACCAATAATACCATTCACTATGCTGGAAAGATAATACAGAATGTTATCTGAAACATCATGCAACCAAAACAAGCTATTGTAATGTCACTAAAATTCAAAATACAAGCACCTAAAATCAACGACCAAAAGGAAAAGACCAAATGAACAGAAGACGATGCCCACCAAGATACAATAAATATATATTGACAGAATTTTACAAACAGTGGAGGATTAAGGAGAGGGAGAGGAAAAAAACCCCAAACCAATTTACAATGCATGCGTGACAGACTGATAAAAGAGAGGAAGGACAAAATGAACTCAACATTCCGTTCTGTTCACCTGTGACAAAAAAATGCTTTGATCATCATGGAGCCTAAAACAAGAGAGAAATTTTTATTTATCTGCCTTTCAGTGTTTACCTTCTAGGTAAGTGGCTTGCAGCCACGTTAAAAAGTTTTATGATTGGTTTTTGAGCCTTTTTACATTGTTAAGTTACTCCTAACTTTCAGGTAAAGCTTTGTATTCTGCCCTGTCTCTGCCTCTGCTCGTTTATCTTTGGCAGCTCTGAGGAATACAGTCCACTGGAGCCCACTCTGCTTTGTTGCTGTACTGCGGTTTAGCCTGAGTTCCGCTGCTCGCCTCCCTAATAATGGATTTGCTAATGTTTGCCTTTCATTCTAACAGCAGTCAAGCAACTGAATGATTTTCATTTGCAGGAAATTAACATTTTCTTGTCCTCCCGTATTTGACTTAATGTTCAAGCTAACCATATACTGCAGCATTTCAGTAATTAAAAAATAAAAGCTTGTGTATTTACTTCAGAGATTAAGCTGAGCGAATGATGGCCTCGTTGTCCAAGCCAAGACTTCAAGCTAAGGCTTTCCAATCCTGTTACAGAGGGTAAAGGTTAATGAATGCTTCCCTCATCTTTCTCTTCTCCACCTCCTCCCAGAAGAATTTTTTTCAGATCTGAACTACACACCAGTAAAGGCCACATGCCAAGAACTGAACGATTGTGCTGACTTGCCGTGCTGCTGGTTTGGCAGATTGTACAATTACAAGGCCTAATTCTATAGCCTTGACGTGTGTAACTTATGTAAGACCTTGGGAGCTTTGTGTCTCCAGAATGGCAGCGAATGCCAAAGCTCTGTACAGCTACCGATTCCCAGCAGCTGGAACAAGTTTGGCTTGGAATCTCATACTCGGAGTTTTACACCTTTACACAGGGGTACTCTAACCGATGTTTGACTTAATAGTAATAGAAGAGTAACAGAATAGTATCATTGCTTCAGAATCCCACTGGAACTAGTCCAGAATTGAAGCCTAGGAAAATAAGACTGCTGTGACAAAGAGCAGAAGCTGGTCCAGCGATTGGCATTATCCTCAGGGAACTATCAGAATGCTACCTGATTTTGTAGAGGTAATTTTATCTTAATTTTATCGCTAGGAGACAGGTTTCAACTAGTTCATCTTTCATAATCATCTTGGAACTTTCTGTGGTTGTCTGGTCTTTCCCTGCAGAGTGGCATCTCAACACCTTCTTGTCTCATATTCATCTCTTCTCGTATCATCTCATGTACAGCAGGATTTGCAACTTCACCCACTTCAAGAGAGCTCAGTGGAGAATACAGTTTAGAATCAGACCTGCTGCTCCGTTTGTTTACCACTAGCAAATTATTCTAGATACAAAGCTCAAAAAGCATTTTATTTATTAAAGAGTTTCTCAAAATCTCTAATTTGAAACAGAAAGCTTATGCTTATGGGCAACAAGCAAGAAATGCTTATTACTACAGCTATGACTCAGTTTATAACAAAAATGATGAAGGACAGAACCTCCACTAGCACAGAACAGTCCCACTGAGATCAGTGGAGCCACATTCATTTGTGTCAGCTCAGATGCTCACCCTTGGTTTTCAAGCTTGATGCACAGGATTTAATCCCTGGATTGAAGACAATGTTTCCTTTTATAGGGCATCTTATTAATTCCCCAAACACATAACAGCAGTTCACAATCCACAAAGAGGAGGTTTTAATTCTAGCTACTCCTTTTCAGAATAATCTTTATATTTTTAGTAAGCTTGGCTGGCAAAAATGAACCATCCATTACGCACTCGGGTGTCAGGTTCTCCAAGTTTTTTTAAGATGGACTTTTCTCTCTCAAAGGGAGTTGGGGGAATTATTGCTTCTTTAAGGTCATAGATCCCCTGCTAAGAAAGATTATTTATACATACACACTAGCGAATTTCAAAACTGCCGACTGGGCTTTGCGTCATTGGATAATCCTGCAGGATTTTAAAGCCCAAGCTCTTACAGTCTAGGCTGCTCATATGTAAGAAACTGTTTTTATAGTCTTTTTGTCCAACATTTCTCCTATATTAAACGATGAAAAAAATCACTCCACCACTAACAACAGTAATTGCCTAACATCTTAAATGATAAATTGTATTCTACAATACAACTTCATGGAAATAGGGTAGGACCAGAGAAGAGGGATCATCTGGTTGTGTGAGAAATGTAGCATTAGGGAGAAAGACCCAAACCCGCATCTATATACACCTAAATATACTTTATTTACTTAATTTTTTTCTTTTTTTTTTTTAGTTTACGTCTTGTCTTGGAAGTCTAATTTATGATTTCAGACTTTGTAAAGTTGTGCCTGAAAAGCTCCCTGCTCCTGGTCACAAGCCAAAGACCCAGATGCTGAAACCATGCCATGGGCAGCCTTCAGCAAGGGCCCCCAAAGGTCCAGCTCACGGCCTCCACACAGCAGTGGAGTTTTATCGTTCCCATGCGCACCCCACACAGTAAACCCCGAAATGCATTCCACGATCCTATTTATTTTTTACTACAGTGACAGACAAGAGGAATGGCTGTGCTTCCCTTCAGCATGACAAAATGTAGCAAGTTTGGGGGAGATTCTAGAACTAACTGATGACGTTCTGACATCTCAGGAAACCAGATCTTACATGCTTAAGAATTAAAGAGAATAAACAAACGACTTAAAACTCTCTGGACTTCACTTTTTGCTAGAATTTATTTATCACACATTTTAGGCATTGGTGTATTTTGCAAAATATTTAACAGCTGATGGAGACGGTGTGACTCTACAAGGCTATTCATCAAACAGCAAAAGCTGAGCTTTTTTGGTCCAAGCCTCTGAGAAAGAACTCGCCAACTCTTTTCGGTTACACATCGATCTCGCCCGCTCTGAAATCACAACCCTGGTGCCTCAGAGCCCTTCCTCAGCAACACGACCAACAGCAGGGCGCCCGAAGTTTGGGATGTCACCTTCAGGGGGGTTAAAACGCAGCTCCCCTGCCCGCCAGCAGGAGAAGGACGCCGAGCAGTGCCTGGTGCAGGACGGACCGCCCTGTTCCGGGTCAGAGCAGGTGGCACTGCGGGGCCGGCCCCGAGGCCAGTGGCACTGGGG
>NW_010429258.1:0-10333 GCF_000710305.1 Buceros rhinoceros silvestris
CCGCGGGTAGCCTCCCCGGCGGGAACGGGGCGCTGGAGCGTGAGGTGCGCACCGGCCCATCCCGGAGCGCGGTCTGTGCCCTCACCTGCCGGGGTGAGGCGGGAGATGCTGCCTTGAGCTCATCCCTAGCAGGATACATGAGTGTATCGATTGTTTTATTGCTGTAAATACAAGGCTAAAATCCCTCCTCCGCGCACTGCCGCCCGGGTTCTGCTCCTGTTTCGGTTACGCTGCCACAACTACTACCTGACGCCCAGAGGCTGGACCTCCCGAGGCCCCTTTCGGCCTCGGGTTTCCCCAGCTCCTGAGAGTATACTCTTACAGTGATCGTTGTAGTGGGTAGTAAAGACCTCAAAATGGACCGGGACCACAGTTCCAGCCCCCGGCTGTCTCTGATGCAAGGAAAAGACTGGACAGTGAAGAAAAGAAAGTGGCCAGAGTGGTGTTTTAACTCTGCTCAGGTGATGGAAGCGGTTAATTTTGTGTGTATTCAAGAGCTCTGTAGTTGTTTAATGACAAAGCTATGTCCCAGCAGGCACTTTGTGAAAATCCAGTCAGAGGTGGCTGACCCCACACCACACGAAAGTACTCGGGGGAGAGCCAGGAGCTGAACCCATGCTGCTCCAGTTCACCCCAGTGCTGCTACCCCAAGCCTTCCTTCCCATCAGCTGCATCATGCAACAGGACGTCACTTTAAACACCGAGTGGGAGGGAAATTGTTCTAGTGGGACAGGCGAGGCGCATGGTAATTTTTACAGCTCAGGAAGGTAGAGCGTGAAGCAGGATGTACCTCCTTAGTTTCCCTCATTTTATTAATCTTAAAATTGGTGATAAAACCGTGGCCTCAAACCCATTGTATTGTGACTGGAAAATTAATCATGTAGAAACACTGCTTACCCTAATCAAGTTATAAGCCTAGAATTGAATTATAAAAAACAGATGTTTACATTCTTTCTCCCCTTCAGCACTGATGTCATGAGAAGGAAGCACATAACCAGGGCTGTGCAAAGCATTCACAATAAAACTCCAACCGTGGAAAACTCGCCTCATCTGTAACTCTGCTAGTGGCAAACTCAGACCAGGTTTGTCAAATCTTGTAAGGAGAGATGTGTTCAGGCCGTAAAACAGGAATATGTGTTCTGAACACCCGGCAGGCTGGCAGTGCTTGGATTGCAGGATTCCCCTCAGTCCTTTACGAGATGAATTCCTGTTAGGTTTTTTCCTCACAAAGAGCCATCATGATCTTTCTGTCTTAAATTATTTCTCATGTAGATGTAAATGAGCAAGAATGAAAGTAATGGGAAAAAATAACCCTCTTGGACACATATCACCACACCTCTAAAAAATTTAATAGGGTGTTTAAGGTACAACATAAAGAAAAATCTTTCGTAATAGGGGAAACATTTATTTTGGTTGCCTAACACTTTCCACTATAAAAGATCCTTGAAGCTTGGAAGGTATGACACTATTATTCACAGCAGACCTTTGACATTTGCAGGAGGAAAGCCCTGTAGCAAGAGGAACAATTTTTTTTTCCTCTCCAATGAAATTATTTTCATAGTTTGCCAAAGAAACATCTCTTGAAAAAAAAAATCTAAAAATCCCTGTGTCCTTTCTGACACGCCCCATGGTGGAGTTTTGAGAGCAGGCCACACTGGTCACTACGAACCAGCACACCACTGTCAAAGCTCCCTCCAGCAGAAACACCTGGCAATTACCTTGATGTTCTTTCCACGCCTGTTTTGGGGCTGGAATGTGACATTTTGTTTATGCCATTTGATAGAAGAATTCAGTGGATGTGGGTTTGCTTGTCTAATTCCTTCCCGACAGGCTGCCTCTCTGAGGGTGAGCAGAGCGTTGCCTGCCTGGGCTAGATGACCTCTGAAGGTCCCATTCAGTGATTCTCACTGGCTATTTACCCTGATAGTTGTAAATTGTTAGATGAGGCGCAGTAAATGGCCAAGTCATTGAACTCCTTCTCTCTTCCTGGCTTGTCTCTAGTACGAAAACCGAAACATTTGTACGCTGTGGGGAAAAGACACTAGTTTAGAGGATTGGGAAGGAAATAAAGTGCTTTTTGCGCTTGTGTCTGAATCTGCTTCATTTTGTAATTTGCATCTAAAAATTATTACTATCCGATGGCTGCTAATGAAGACAGAGCTGCCACTGTCATTCTCCTTTGTAGAAAACAAGCATCCACTTGAAAAACAGAAGTTTCTGCCTGAAGGAGAATATCAGAGTGGTTGTTTTTAAAGCTGATGCTACTCTCTAATTACAGGGCAAACTGCTGAGACCAAAACAGATTCTCCTCCTGGGATCCCATGGACCACTCTCAGCAGGCTGCATCTCCCAGAGCTCTTTCTCACGACACCTCTTTCCTGGCCAGCAAGTTCTGCACGTACACCAGATCCTCTGAACGGCTTTGTCACAGGCATTTGACAGTATTTTTTTCCTCTGGAACTCCACACGTTTAAAGCTTTTATTGCCACTCCTCCTCAAAGTCTTATGCCTCCTTTTTTTTTCTTTCTTTGTCTGAAGTTGATTAATTATGGTGGAAAAGGAGGGAATCATTGGTTTTGGTGTCCAGCTTGGTGCTCTCTGTGAGAAGTTCATGCCTTGTCCAGAGTGAGGTCTCTCCTGTTTGCAGACAGAGTGCTTCCTTAGCCAATCTTTGTATTTTACGTATATAGACACTCCAGGCCTGCACATGAAAGGTGCAACTTTGTGTTTATCAAAGCCATTCACTACTCTACAGCTGAAAATAACCTTTTGTGTTTCAAATTCTGTGCTTTGAAGCAGGATGTGGGCAGAACCAGGGCTGCTTTTGGGAAGGACAGAGTTAAAACACATCCTAGGAGAGGAATGCTACAAGAGGAATTATAAGGTATGCTGAGGAGCCTGGATCCAGGTAAGGCAGCTCACCAGAGGGGCTGCTTACAGAGCAGCAAGGGAAGATACACAAGGAGCACAAGAGAGAGGACTGACAAGATTAACCTTTGGTTATGTGTGCCAAGATCTCCACATGCATCTACAAAGACCATGAAAAAAACAGCACTGTTCTGGGGGGCAGATTACATCACGTGAAAGCATTATGTCATGGGAGTTTGAACTCTGACGTGATCAAGTGAACACTGACCTTATACAGCCAGTGACTCTCTTTCCCAGCAGTGCAGCTGCTCTCACATAGTGACAGTTGCTGTGAGGACACTGCTTGTCACTCCTCTCTGTGACCACTTATCCCACAGGCTGGTTGGAGTCTGAAATCAAGCTGCGGGCTGTTCCCTACTCCTGGCCTTTAGGTACCAGCATGAAGAGATAAGCTGGAAACAGAATTGTGTTTTGAACCATTCATAGCTGTAGTGTCTGGCTGAATTCTGGCCATCCTGTATTTTATGGTTCCTGTGTCATGAGCCCAGCCACACTGGAGTTTCTCATGGCTTTGAAGATTAATGCTTCACAGCAAAGTCAGAGCAGACAGGTGGATGCTGGCAATTCTGTGATTACAGACATTTCTGGATGACAGTCAGCTTTTCATGTAAAGCTTCTAAAAATGAGACATTTTTAAGATGTTTTACATTGTAAAGAATCTAGAAGTCCCACAGAGATAATCCTTTGCTATTTTCCATCTTCTTTCTCTGCTCCACAGAAGTTTGCTTAAATGTAAATGTTGGTTTGATTCACAGTTCAATGCATTTCAAAATATCACCTAATAGTGCTGAAGAGGTAGACACAAGCAGTAAGTAGCTGTAGCAACTGGAGTACTTTGTTTAATAAACTGCTTGCCTGAGCCAAGAGACCATTTCACCGTGCTATAGCACTAAATCATCTGTCATCTGCAAGATGAAATCACTTTGCTTTTGCTTATAAAACATTTGTTTTATATAAAGGGTCATCTTGGGATCATGGCATAGAAGTAAAAGTCAGGGGTCAAAAGAGATGAAGTTCCTGGCTCAGAAGCGTACTCGCTGCCTTTATTAATACAATTATATATCAAGACTAGGACCAAGCCAGGACCTAAAGTGTGGGGCCTATTTGACATGTCCTGTAGGATCCATAACCTTGAGCTCTATAGTTCCCATCACACAAATCAGGAACGAAAGCAGAAATGACTTGCTGAAAGTCACACAGGAAATCTGTAGCAGAAATTGTGAGGAACATGGGCCTAAATTGCACCTCACTCAAGATCATTCTTCTTCTTTCTCTGTACCTGAGGATTCTTTGGCACAAAAAAGGGGTTATGCATCTCCTTCTCCCTTGAATGTGTTCGCTGTAGAGATAGCCTTGAAAGGGAAAACATTCGGTATTTCAGTAAAATTTCTGCATTGCAAAGTTTCCTAAGTTTTGCCAGTCTCTTTTGGAAGGTTTTATAGCTTAGTTTCTACCACTGGCAACATTTTTCCTCATTATTTCCAAGATGTTTTGTTGGCATTCTCTTGACCATACTCACAGTCACTTCTGGGTTTTAACTGCAGTTCAAATCCTGCCAGTTTTAGAATTACCTACCATGTCTGAACAGCTAATAAAGGAATATACTTCTTTTTTATGTATATCAGAGTGCTATGTATTAACTACCTAATGAGAAAGGCAATGTATTTCCTCACAAAAATAGTGGGAGTAGGATCATACGCTGAAAGCAACAGAAGAACCATGCCATAAAAAGTCACTTTTCAATATCAGCTCCATGAAGATCGATAAATCCTATACTTGAATTTTCACTTATCTGTGCACAGGAAATACACGCTAATTGTCCACAATTCCAGGCTATTTTTACCCACAGTCATGTCATCATGCAAACCTTCCTTGTGGGTGTACATTAAACACAGTGCATGAGGTGGTGTGGGCTTCATCACACCTCTTCATCCCCCTCTACTGGTAAGTCAGAATGAAAAGTTTTGAAAACGGTTTGCAAAAAGTATGGGTTTTTACTCTTATTTTTAATAGAGAATATAAAATGAAATGATTTTCCACAGGTAAGGTTGAAAACAACCTTGAAATATAAGCAGAATTTCACAGAAACCTATGCACAGACATCCAAATGTTTTGTACATAACATCTACCCAAGCTGCTTCTACAGAAAAGTTCTTCTGGAAAGTAACTCCAGTTGCACAGAGAGATTCTCATGTGAGAATTCAAAAAGCAAGTGTACCGTTCACATTTGGGGGTGGGGGTGGGGGATTTATTTAGAGCATATTCATTCAAAACTGACCCAGTTTTTGTTTAATTAATTTGACCAGAGAAAATCTAGCCTTTGTTAGTAGTTGTATGTTGTCTCATTAATGCTTCTGGATTATTTACAATGGACTCTTGAAACACTGAAAATCTACAGAACGTCCATCACGTTATCATCTATAACATGCAAACAGCAATCACTGAGAAAACTATTCTCAGTTGCCTGACTCTTACAATCAAGTCATATACATTGGAGAAGACTCTTATTTAGCTCTTTCATGCAGTTCCCTGCAGATTGCAGCACTATTCTCACAGAACAGATTGCAGCTCTGCAATCTCTTATCTTGCAGGCAACAGCAGTATTTCCTGGCCGACACCCAGAATAAGTTCTCGAAAGAAGAGGAAATTACTTCCAGTATAATAATCCTCTGTTACAACAGGCAGCCACATTGCCGCCGCCGTGGTCCACGGACTCAGGCATGTTTTGGAGTCAATGTTAGTGACTCAGATAACATACTGTCAAGAAGCATCCCATTCCTCTCATACCGGGAGCTATCCTCTGGAATGTGCTTGGCAGATTAAAGCCCGTGAATTTGATTACTGCACCCCATGCCTTGGAAAACACTCTCCTATTTTTACTTTCTTCAGAGGAGCTAGTCAGGGTACAGCATCGTACTAACACTTTGGGACAGACAGGCCTTCTGTTTAACAGAGCTGCCCTATGGGTGGGTTCTGACCAAGCTGGAGGAAAAGAGATCTCAACTTGATCATAAATCATGAAATAAAACTAATCCCTTAAACAACAAATGTGTTCAGGTGTTTGTGCTATTCACATAACAAAGAAGAAAACAAATGTTTACTTCTCCAGAGTTATGTGCTTTGCTCCCTTTAGGCTTGTCAGAATTAATATTTTTAAAGAGCAAATCTAAGTCCAGATTCCAGACATCTGTCCATGCAGGCTAAGCCCATGGTGAAAACTACGCGGCGCTGCTCCCACTACCTATTCTTATTCTTGTAGCACTGAAAGTGCCACAAGAAATATCTCACAGTTCTGATCTAAATAGCTAATTTTTTTTTTTTTTGGTAGACTTGGCTGATTTAAATATTTTCACATTATTAAGTATTCTGCTTTAAATTTCTTCACCAACACAGTGCTAAGTATCTTCAGGTATGCAAACTGTGTTTTTCTGGCACTTAAAGAAACCAAGGTCATGCAGTTTATAGGTTCACCATTTTTGAGTGATTTTTTTTTTTTTTTTAGTCTACGGTTTCAGTTTTTACATTTAAGCCCATAAAGACCAAAGCATCCTTTAAAACCCAGCCAGCCTGTAAGTTAGCAGCTAAGTTAACCTCACCAGCAGTTACCAAGTATAAATTTCCAAGACCCTGAAGTAGTGGACTGGAGAGCTCCTTTTACTACCAAAATGGTCTATGTTCTCCACAGTCACACTCTTCCTGGCATAATGGAGATATTCCTAAAACGTGGAATGGTTTCCACATAATTTTTTTCATCATATTCTGATGCTCCTTCTACTGGGAAATGGGAGACTTCTGTCAGGCAAGGCGTTTTCTAGGGTTAATGGGATGAGTAAATATGAATGGACTCGAGCTTTTATTCGTAATAAAAAGCTTTTCATAGGGAAAGGTGACAGAAAATGCTTCCCCTTACCAAACAGAGTTTTTATTTGCATGTGCACACTACAGACATGGCTAATTCATCTTCTGTCATCAGGGTACCTGGCAGGTCCCATCACCACCCAGTTTTCAGGCTTCCATTGTTTTGTTAGACTCATGGTCTGGTCTGAAATTTGCCAGGTAAAATGTCTGCTTTGAGATAATTTTGTTGATGCTCAACTGAAAGAACTCTGGTGTTTCTGAAAGCCCTCACTGCCCCAGATAAAACAATCTGTATCCTTTCCTGATGGGATTTTGAAAGAGACCCATGCAGAGCACAATGCAGGGAGCCAAATGGTGCCCGTACAACCCACCAGGACCAGGAGCTCTGCATCCAAGATGGGAGGAGTACAACCTCCTGAGTCAGCACCAGTGGACCGATACCACCCTGATCAGGGTGCTCTTTGGTCGCAGGGCAGTCCCAGCTGAGAACCCAACCTGCCCTCCACAGAGATGTACTCTGAGACAAGTGTCGGGTGAGGTGCTCAGCCTGCTGCTGACACCATCCTCCAGACTGCAGTGCTATGTCCAAGTGTGTGGCCCTTGATCCTAACCTCCTTGAACCACCTGAGCAATGAGGTCCCTGTCATTAGGGGCTGTTTTCTTTGTTGAAAAGTTAATTGCTTTGGCCAGACTAAAAGCTTTAAATTTAGTACATTCTGCAAGGCTCTGTATTTGCTGCCAGTCAGACACTCCAGACCCTCCCAGTGCAATTATGTCTTGCAACTTGGAACTGTAGCTCAGATTTTCTCTTATTAGGGCACTGTGAGAGGCAGGAGAAACGTCTGCTCAAACAAAAAAGCTGAGGTGATGTAGTGCCCTTTAGCTATAAAAGCTGGAGACCACAAGGCACAGGTCTCTGTGTGCTTTCTGACATGCATTATTTCATATTCTTGATTCCTCGTGTGCGACAAACACCACTCAGCATCTTTACTGGGATGCTACAATGCCTATCCCCAACTATCCTTATCAGACCTGTGCTATTTCAGCATGTGGGTGTCCTTTAAAGCACAGACACTGATGCATTAAGGATCAGGTTGTATTATTTAGTAGTCACTCTGTAGAGAAACTGTTTCCCCCGTACACAACTGTAGAAGACTCTGGTGTTCTTTTCCTGATAGACAGCTGTTTAAACAGGCAAGGACAGAAAAAAAAGAATGGTACCATGTACCATGTTTAGTAGCTAAATATGCAATTGTAAAAGCTGTTAGTATGAGAAAGGGATTTTTTTTGTTGTTTGGGGTTTTTTTCTTTACCACTCCACGGATATGGATGCTCAGACCATGAGTCTGTGAGTCTCTTAGAAAGACTGTAGAAAGGACCCGGGAGGAAGGATCTGATATTTCCTAAGTAAAAACTAAAACGATGGACCTGGTTTGCCATGCAAAGCTGTGGATGAATGAAAATTAATTAGCTGTCAAACTCTCCATTTGGTCTGTAGCCATTCACACTCAGTAAGATGCTGTGACACGCAGAAGCTGGGCTTCTCCCAGCAGCTCAGAGCTGCCAGGCAGCTCTTCCCTCCACCTCTCCTGCTCTCAGCATGCTTCGCCAGCTCCTGTGTCTGATCAGCGCTGAACTCCAATCCTGGTACACTTACAAAGCTCTCTTCATATAAAGTTTCCAGGCTAACTAAAAGCAGGAGTTATCTGAGAAGCTATAAACCAATTTGCGTTGGCAAGATTTCAAGCTCATTTTGGAGACTTGAGGAAATCTAATTGTTTGCATAAATACTCCCAGCTGCAGCTGGCCTGCATAGCCCTCAAGGCTTTTCAGCTTTACTTTACAAAGCGCAGACTGAAGCCAATGAGCTTGTCTGCAGCTGCAGTGGTGTAAAAATGCGGTCCCATGCAGACCTCGTGAGGTTGATGCAGCACGGCAAAACCCGCATGGACCAGCAGTGTGGTGATTAAAGCCAGTTACGGGCCACGGCGGTAGTTTTCCTATGGTCACTGAATCCTGTGGCCACTATCAGAGCCCAGCGGTGGTTGCTGTCACTAGTTCAAGACCTCGGTTTAAAATCAGATTTGCCAGTGCCGTGTCACAGGCTAAACTTCTCTTACAAAGTCTGACTTGTGAGAGAGAAACTTGATGTGAAGCCAAACCACAGTGGCATGTGAGACAAGCAAGCCCCTTCTACTCGAACTCAGCAGAGCATCAAGTGACGCTTTGGTCATTGCCTGTGGTTTTGGGTCTCTGGCCCAAAGGAGTGAGCTGCATATTTTCCTTACTTTGTATAACTTGATGACAAGTCCTTTCTGAGGAACCCCAGCAGAGCTTTTTAAGTTTACATCCTGAACAACTAACATGAGCTGAGCTGGGAGAACTGATTGTTCTTGCAACTACAGCTGCTGGCCTATGCGCAAGAAAAGTTTCTGAGTTTCTGTGAGAAAACCATCATGGCTATGCTTAAAAAGACAAATACCAATTTAAATGCACCATTGCTGCCATGAGATTTCCTACTCTACAAGTTAGATTTACCTCCTGTCTTCAAGTTCCTGGGTCTAAGAGTCTGAACACAAAAGGTCATCTGTTACGTATAAAGGCGTCAGAAACAACGTTGATTGCAGTTAAATACAGACAGTAACTCATTACTGGCCTGAACTGCAGCTCACTGAGATTAACCAGCTCCTGTGCTTCATTGTCAACCATCTTTGGATCAGACTGTTGCTTTTCATACAGGCAATGTAATCAGGCCCAGAATAAGCTGCTACTGCAGTATGAGATTGTACAGGAGGTTACACAACGGACTGGAAGAAGTTGATCAACTTTCTTATTCCTCCTGTTTGTGCACACGATTTCCACCATGAGGTTTCCTGATAGGATGCCGTGTATATTGTCGCATATAATAACTCAAAAGAAAGTAGGGACTAGACTGGCAGGACAGCTGCTTCAGTGCATAGATAACATGGTAAAGCTCCACTTGGCTCTCCCAACCTGTCTGTGCCCACTAACAAACATGATCATTTTTGTGAGTTTTAGAATCCACTCGGTAAAATATAGAGAGACCTCTCCTTCCCAAGGCACAAAGACTAGCAGAAGGTGAGGGAAAATGTCGTTTACATAACTATCATCAGCTACATTTTGTCTAATTGGAAGTGAATTTTAACAAAATTCAAAGGTTACAAAAAGGATACTACTATTAAAAAAAAATCCACTACTGTTATTAAGCTCGGTTTTGTTTGTTTGTTTTTAAATCTGGGTATTTCAGTTTCATTGCTGCCTACAGTACATCTCACCTGGCTGTAAAGCACACATATTCTATTTGTCTGCCCTCCTGAGCCATTGCAAAGACTGTTTAGCAACAGAAGAAGGCAGCTGCAAAGCGCACAGCTCGAGTTTTTAAACTAACAGATATTCGAAGCGCTTCCAGTCGAAAAGGCTGCACATTCTGCAGGCGCAGCCACGAGGTGTAGCCTTCCCCACCAGATCGGTGCGGTGCGGTGCGGTGCGGTGCGGCACGGCTGGCTGCTGTGAAGGCGCTGCGCTG
>NW_010429259.1:0-251 GCF_000710305.1 Buceros rhinoceros silvestris
GGGGCCGGCAGCAGCATGGGGCAGCCCTTCGCTCTGACGAGACTGTGCAGGACCTGCTGGCAGAGCTCAGGTGCTGGGTGGTAGCCACCCACACTGGAGCACCCCCGGAACCGTGGGATGCAGGAGGAAATCGTTCTGGGGCTCTCGCTCGGGTGCAAAGTTGAGGCTTTACCGCGGGATGGCTGGCCAGCGGCGTGCCCTGCCCAGCAGCCCTGCCCGCACACGGGCCAGCTCCCTCAGGAGCGGGGCAA
>NW_010429259.1:616-950 GCF_000710305.1 Buceros rhinoceros silvestris
AGACAACGTGGCTCCAGCTGGCTCTGAAGAGGTTAAATCTTTCTAATCGCTCAGTAAGACCTTCTCTAAGAATTTATCTACTTTCTGCCTTCCAAGAACATATGGATAAAATCCCCCTGAGCGGGACTTACATTTATAGCATCTATTACTGAGATCAAGGTTAATCCAGAGTAATCTAATGGGGTGAAAGGGACTTTATATAAATCTGTTTAAATCTACAGGACATGATAGCCTGACAAGGCCATCAGAAAACTCCTGTGCCATGGCTGGGGCAGGGAGAGGTGCCAGGGCGGCTGGCGGGATGAGCAAGGGAGAGCTGGCTCATCGAGCGCCC
>NW_010429259.1:1125-2785 GCF_000710305.1 Buceros rhinoceros silvestris
CGTGGCTCACCGGGCGGGGGCCGTGCTGGAGGTCCTGGTGTGCAGCGGCTTCAGAGAGGTTAAGTGGCTCTGTCCGTGTTGGTTTGCTGTGCCGTGGGTCAAGGAGGCTGTAGATGGTCTTCCCCCTAAGTTATGAGGTGTCCCTGGTAGGTGTAATTCATCTGCACTTCGGGAGAGGGGAAGCTCAGCTGGGAGGGACAGCAGGTGAACTCCACACGCTCCCAGCACTGCAGCTGCATCCTGCCTGTGTGCCCTGTGCTGGGGACCAGTGCTGCACCGGGACCAGCGCCCGCAGCACCATGCACGGGGCGCTGCCAGAGCGAAAGGACTTCCCAGGCCAGGATGTCCCTGTGGTCCTTGATGCACCCCGTGTCCCACGGCCAGGCCAGCATGCCCGCTCTAAGTGTCTGGTGCTGAGTTCTGCTCCCGCCACCCTCCATCCTGCCACCGCGGGCTCGCTCCGGCTGCTGCCTGTACTGGTCCCGCAGTGCCTGGGGATGTGCTGATCCCCAGCTGAGCCCGGCACCGGCAGGCACCCCCGCTTGGCACTGCCCACCCCGGCCGGCGAGGCACAGGAGCGAGTCCCGTGGGCGTGGGAGGCCAAATAAGACAGTTCTCCAGAGCATGGCGTGTCGTTTTACATCTGCTCAGATGGAGACTGAGTTATCCAGGTCCCTGAGTCCCAGACCCGCCGGAAGACAGTATCTCAGCTAAACGATGCAAAAATGATTTAATGGAGGGAACTAATCAAGGAATCCAAGAGAGACTGCTCACCAAGGGCTGATGCGAGATTCAATTAAACTGCAGCCTTTGTGGGCTCACCATTTTAATTTTCCACAAATTAGCTTAAAAAAGGTATGGAAATGAAGATATTAGATTTTTTTTTAAGTCAAAAGGAAAAATCCTTTGAGGATTATATTAGCTATTTCGTTTTAACAAACATAATTTCTACACTCATTTTCTTGTTTTAATCTCAGCTGTTGAGATGCTGTTTCCATTTCAGCTCCAGTGTCAGTGTTTGGAAAAGGAGATGGGGAAGGCTGTTAACTCTTGCAAGGCCCAGCTGCCGCAGTGCCCAGGCTCTCAGGCGGTGCAGAGCGAGCAGAAGCGCGATGGCACAGGCAGAGCTCCCGTCCCCTCCTGGGATGGCCGAGTGCTGGTGCAGGAGCACTTGTTGCAGCTCCAAAGGAAGCTTTGCCACTTGCTCTGCTGATGGGCGCAGCAGGGCGGGCACAGCTCAGCTCGCAGGAGCAGCAGCACAACTGTGTGGGACCAACAGGGCATCCAGGTGCCCCACGCTCTGCTTGGGACCTGCAAAGCAAGACCACCCTCACAAACGCTGTCCCCCATATGTGTCTGCATCCTTGGGGACTCTGAGGGACAGCCCCCTGGTTCACTAGTGGCAGCTGGTCCTGCCCCATGGTAGCAACGGAGATGCCAAGAGCAAAACTCTGCTCCGTCCCTGCCTGTGCCTGGCTGGTTGGGCAGAGGCTGGTGGTGAGTGAGCCCAGGGCCGTGGATCTGCTCGGGGCTGTGGCAGCTTTGGGCTCCAGCGGTCCCAGTCTCCTGTCACTTCACCTGCTCTTGCCCTCAGGCAGCTGGAAGTAAACACGGAGCAACCAGTGTTGTGTGTCGGTTGTGATTTGTCTTCTGCAAGACA
>NW_010429259.1:2931-4055 GCF_000710305.1 Buceros rhinoceros silvestris
TTTTTTTTTTGCCACAGGTACCATCGGCTGGCATCCACTGGCCTGGCGCGGCTGTTCTCCCCCTGCCCGGTGCGCTGCAGCCCTCTGTGCCGGCTCTGCACGAGCGGTGCCTTGAGAGCAGCAGGGCTGGTGGACAGTTCACGGGGCTTCACCTGCTTCCCGCCCCAAGGAACTGAGTTCCTGTCCGCTGGTTCACTGCTCACTGGTGGGAAATGGGTCCCCAGCAGCATCACTTACCTGCAGGGTCTGGCAGGGCTGCCCTGGGCAGGGCTGGCACAGCTGGGCCATGGCCCAGGCACTTACCATCATCCTCTGGAGTGGCATCCACAGCCCCCTGCTCCCTGCTTGTCCTATCCCGAAGTGGGCACAGCTCCTGCTCCCCCTCTCCTCCCACTGCTGCCTGCACCTCTGGCACTCCCCATCCAGATGCTGCACCCACTGTTCCACCCTGCTCGCGCTCTCCCATCCCACACTGTCCTGGGCCCCCGGGTCCCCCTCTCTCCCTGTGGCATCATCATCTGGCTCCTGGGTGACCTTCAGCTCGCAGCTTCTGGAAGCACCTCCCTGCCCCCTTCCTCTGCGCCTCGAGCTGGAAGGGAGCTTCATTTGTCACTGTCTCTTTTGAAAGGTCCATTCTCTTCCACGGGGTCACCTGAATGCTCTGCCAGCAGCTCCTCGTGCTGGCACGGCTCTGCTGCAGCCACTGCAGCTGCCAGCCCAGGACGCATCATCTGTGTCCCCTCGTCCTCGGGGTCCTGCTGTGGTCCCCATGGGCAGAGGAGTGTTCAGAGCTGAGGTCCAGGATGTGCCCAGGGGGTGGCTGCAGCCTCCCCCAGGCCCTGGGTCCCAGGGCACCCCCTCCCCTCCATCTGCCACGGAGAGAGGCCACAGAGCCCGGCTGCGGCTCCCAGCCAAGGGTGGCTGCTGGGGACACGGGGCCTCTCCTGCACTGTGCTCCAGGACACCCTCCCGGAGCAACAGGTTGTGAGGTCCCTGCTCAGCCCTGCGACATGGACCTGGCAGTGGAGACCATGGCTGGGACTCTGCCGTTCCACCGGCCCCTTCCTGGCCTGCACATGCATGGAGCTCAATGCAGAATTAATTTGTCATATTGACACTGATCG
>NW_010429259.1:4255-4588 GCF_000710305.1 Buceros rhinoceros silvestris
AAACATTTCATCTTATCTCCTGCCTTTTCATGCCTCAGCTCTCACTCTTTAACCTTGGACAACGAGACATTCGTAATTTCCTCACTGGCTCTATGGCTCCTCTAGATAAGAAACTTATTTTTTTATCTTTCTTTCTATTGAATTTTAAACATGTTCCATTACAAAGCCTGATGCACGTAACAACATCTTTTGCCCACATTAACGTGGTGCTGTACCCTCTGCTCCGAGCCGGGCTCCCGGCCCTGCTGTGCCGTGGGGTCCGAGGGCTGGGCACCAGTGCTGCTCCCCCCGGCACGGCCCGTGCACAGCGCGGGCAGCACCCGCTCTGTGGGG
>NW_010429260.1:0-526 GCF_000710305.1 Buceros rhinoceros silvestris
CAACAACATTTCTCCCCACTCCTTCCTCCCATCCCTGAGCAAAGTGGGGGGCTTGCTCCCGCTGGGGCTCCCCAGCTGCTCCCCAGTTCCCCGGCTGAGCCCATGCCCCCGCAAGCATGTGGGTGATGTTGGGCAGAAAGACAAGCCTTCTCCTGCCCCAAAACTCTTCTCAGCCTCCTCCTCCTCCTCCTATTCCCCTTCATAGCTGAGGGGGCTCAGCCCCAGGGCCAGCTCAGATCACTGGCACCCCCCCCCAAAGCCCTTTCCTCCGGGAGCTGGCTGCCAGTTCCCCGGCTGAGCCCATGCCCCCGCAAGCATGTGGGTGATGTTGGGCAGAAAGACAAGCCTTCTCCTGCCCCAAAACTCTTCTCAGCCTCCTCCTCCTCCTCCTATTCCCCTTCATAGCTGAGGGGGCTCAGCCCCAGGGCCAGCTCAGATCACTGGCACCCCCCCCCAAAGCCCTTTCCTCCGGGAGCTGGCTGCCAACCCCAGAACCACACTCCCTGCCCTGGGCCCTTTTTCCCAC
>NW_010429261.1:0-258 GCF_000710305.1 Buceros rhinoceros silvestris
CGGGGCAGTGGGGGACCCCCAGCAGGAGGAGGGGCAGAGGAAGAGGACTCCCCACGACGGCTGGTGTGGGAAGGTAGTGCTCGGCTAGTGTGCCCCATGTGCTGAGCGTGTCCCCATGCCACCAGCCTGACCCTCCTCCCCTCCCGGCAGTGGGGGAGCCAGTGACGGTGCCCAAGATTGAGAACCCGAGCTGCGAGGTGGTGGACATGTACCACGAGATGTACATCTGCTCCCTGCTCAAGCTCTTCAACGAGAACA
>NW_010429261.1:615-1205 GCF_000710305.1 Buceros rhinoceros silvestris
GAGAGGAGCAAGCGAGGGGGAGATTGGGAAGGGTCCCCCTTGACAGGGGTTCGGAGGGGCTGCGGGTGACACAGCTGCCTCCAAGGACACATGGCTGGTGTGGGGAACTGGTGTGAGGCTGGGGGCCAGCGGTGGGCACGGTCCCCCCAAGGTAACCAGGACACCACAAGATGGGGGAGGGGGTGTCATGGCAGGAGGGAACAAGATGGGCTCTTTGGGGTGACATCCTGATGGCAAGTGGGACCAGGCTGAGGAGACATCCCTCCCTGGGGTCCCAGGAGGGGGGACACTCCTGAGTTACTGAGTTGGGGGACCTGTGGAGGTGGCCTCAGCTGTGACTGTGTGGCTCTGGGCCCCAGATGAGCCTTTTCCACCACCTCTGTACCCAATACAGATTTCTGCCCCCCCCTCCCTGCCACTGCCTGTGTGTGCTGGGGGAACAGGGTCGGTGGCGCCGCAGCTGTACCCCCATGCTCCCTCTGCAAGGTGGACATGCTGCCTGCCTGTGTCCCCTCCCTGGCAGCCCCATCCCCAGGGCTGGGGCGGTGCTTGGGGGGGTGGCACTTGCACTGCTCAGGTGCAACCACGCA
>NW_010429261.1:1256-2387 GCF_000710305.1 Buceros rhinoceros silvestris
ACTGCTCAGGTGCAACCAAGCAGCTCCTGGTCCACCTGGTCCATGTCAGCTATCATGGGAGGTGAGGGGTGGGGGCTGCTCTTACTGGGTTAACTGGGTGTAGGGCTCACCTCTCTCTGCTTCCAGCTCAGTGGTGAGTGAGGGGCTCTCTGGGCACCGCTTGAGACAGAGCTGTGGGGCTGGGTGATGGATGTGGCTGTGTGTGGCCCGTGCTGTGGCTGTGACACTCCGATGATGCTATGGGTATGAACTAGCAGGACTCAGGGTGGGGGGAATAATTGTGGCACCCGTGGTAGGGACAGCCCCATCCCATCCCTGCCTGGGGTGGTGTGGGAGAGTCCCCAGCGCTGATAACCATCTCTGCTCTGCTCCTCTCTGCGCAGGCTCTTGGTCAAACAAAAGGGCTGGGTAAACATTGAGAAGCAAACACCCATAAAGGCAGGTTCCCTGGGACTCTCCCATCACCGGTGTCGCCAGGACCCGGCTCCTCACCCCAAACCTGCCCCAGCGCCGGTGTTAAGGTGGTGGTGGGTTTTCTCTGCTCTCAAGTGTTTTCTGGGGTGAGGGTGTGTATCTTGCCCCTCTTCCTCCTGCTGTGGGAAGGAACGGTCCTGAGCATAGAGAAATGGGAAGGGGCTTTATTGGGGAGTGACAGGCAGCAAGCCCCCCGTGCCATGTCCCTCCCTGCCTCTCCCAAGGCCAGCAGTGACAGGGACATCTCTGAGAGCCTTCGCCAGGCACGTGGTGGGTTCCAGCGCTGGCTCCATCCCCAGGTTCGGTCCCATCTCATCCTCACGCGTCACTGGTGAGCAGACTGGAAGGGCTGTGGGTGCCCAGGGAGGCACCAGTGTCCCTTCTTTTCAGTGACCTGTCAGCTCCCACGTGTCCCCGGGGTGGGACACCAGCCTGCCTCCCCAAAATGGCTTTCTTCGCATCTTTCCCATTCCGGTGCCCTGTGGCTGTCCTGCTGCGAGCAGCACCGGCACCCTCCTCCCACCGCATCCTGGAGCAGGGCTGGGACAAGCCCCGCGGCCACCGGCCCTCAGTCCCGCAGTCTTTGCCCCTGCAGATGCAGGTCAGGTGTGGGGACCTGGGGGTGCCAGGGTGCCCACACGGAGCCCAGAGGGGCTG
>NW_010429262.1:0-1931 GCF_000710305.1 Buceros rhinoceros silvestris
GAGGAGGCCGGGGCTGTCAGAGCGGGGGGCTGTCAGAGCGGGGGGCTGTCAGAGCGGGGGGTTGTCAGAGCGGGGAGTTGTCGGAACGTGGTTTCTAACAGTTCATCTGGCAACACGAATCGGGTTTAGGAAGCAGCATCTCTTAATATGCTGAAGAAGACAAAAGCTTGTGGAGCACTGTGGAGAAATAAAATCGTGCGTTGCGGGGAGTCGTGGAGCGTGTGTGTGAGCTCGTCAAGCGGTGGGAGTTAGGAACGTTCCTGCCCTCGCAGGACGGAGCCCTGTGGAAAGTACTGCTGCGTCAGCTACGGGAACCAGCCTTAGCTTCCCGCCAGCTTCTCCCCAAACGAGTAACTCAACAAGCTGTAACTTAAGTCAGATACAGTACTTGCTGTAACAACAGGAAAACAGAATTGCTCTTTGTTGGCCCACTGTTAAAAAAAAAAGAGGATGAGTCTGCAAAGCTTCCTTCACTGAAAACTGAAGACTTTCACCACCATTCCAGGGTGCCGTTGCCTTCCATTAAACAATAGAAGATAAATACCTTCACGGAGTCACTGAGGCAGCCGCTGCTATCCACTGAAAAACATTCTGTCAGAAAGGGGTTTATGCAGCAACAGTCTTGGATGAATTTTGATCCTAGATGAAAGAAAATTAAATAGTTTTCTCCAAAGGGGCAGGTTAATGCAAAAAACCCAACCAACTGAAATAAAAAAACCCTCCAGAACATCAACAACAAGAGGAGAGAAACCAAAGCCCAGTTTTCCAATCACTTACCCTTAAAACTCTGCCAGCAGAGTTTTGTGTAAAGACTATCACCAGGGTGAACTGACCCAACTTCAAAACCTGACGTGTCTGACCTACGGACCCGTTCACTTGTTTGTTTTCAAATAACATTCTAAAGGTTCCACCTTCTGTTTTCCTCTTCTTTACTGTTTGTGTGTCTACAGGGACCATTCACGATCGCAGGGTTTGGTCATGTCCTGTCACGCGCAATGCGCAGAGGACGTCAGGACGCGGTGTGCGCTTCCCTGCAGGCTGTGAAGGTGCTCTGAGACGCGGCGCTCTCAGTGAGCATGAAGCTCCTTCTGGTTCAGGGGGTTCTGCTCCCAGCCCGCCCGCATGATGCAGAGCAAACCCCTCTTTGAAGGATGCTTCCCTCCACAGAAGACTCGTGGTAACGCCTCTGAAGCTGGTCAGGCAAGTGATACTGCACTCAAGAGATTTACCGGACTGGTGATGGCAGATGCCATCGCTCTGCTGAACAAAACTAGCACTTGTTACTGGTTACTTGATAAAGACATAAAACTCACTACTTTATAAAAAAAGGAGGATGTGTGACATTATGCAGAGGAAAAACTAAAATTTTCCAGCCAGCACACCCCCCTGCATCAGAATCCGACAACAGGAAAATACCTGAGCAGACCTGTTACCTGCTTTAACGGAGTGCTGCCACCTTCCACCTCCTTCACCGGCCCAGTACAAACGTGCTCATGCTCTTTAACAGCATGTTCAAATGGCCAAATGGCCTGGTAGGCACTTGGAAACAGATAAACCACAGGACACTCAAACTGCTGATCCACTCTGAATTTTTTTTTAGTCCTGAGTCCTGACAAGGAGAAACTTTAGAAACTTTATTTGGGGATTTTGTAGGTTTGGTTTTGGTTTCTTCCTTCCCTACGTGTTCTGTAAAACCAGGAAGGAGAAAAAGGGCTCCATATGCTAAAGATCCCGAGAAGAGAATTATTTTCAGAAGCACCTGTAACTTCTATCTGTCGAGCATATCGTGTACACACAGTTTTTGGAGTCCCAAAGAAAGAACTGCTGTATTTGAAACAAAACCAAACCCCTTTGTTTTTGCATCCAGGAGAGCCAGAGGTCCCAGCTCGGCTGCTGCTGGCGGCAGCTGCTCCAGCTGTGGGCCGCGCCCC
>NW_010429263.1:0-6496 GCF_000710305.1 Buceros rhinoceros silvestris
CGGCAGCAGGGCCGCACCGCTCCGTGCTGCGGCAAGGAGTCTATGGACACAGGGCGTTCCTAGCTCAGATCCTGGTCCTGCCGGCGTGGAGGAGCTTAGCTCTTTCTTTTAATGGATTTCTGATTCAAAAGGACGATTTTCTAACTATTTTAACCCTACCAGGATTTTAGGCTGAGGGGAGGGGCAGCTTTTTTCCATTAGTTCTCAAAAAAGGAATCCTGGTTCTCGCAAAAAAAGTTTGGAACAATGATAACTAAAAGCAAATATGCCACATTAATTATTCTTTTCAAGCCTTAAACACACATACCAGTAAGTTCATTAAATGCAATATTAATGCTTGAAGTAATTATCTTCTGAAATCCAACTTCAGGTTAAGAAAAAAAAAAAATCACTTGTATATCATTTACATTTTCTTTAAAGTTACCATACACAGGATGTATAGAAAGTTAATGTTTGGTTTATGGCATTATTAACGACTTAAATTCACACTCCCCTTAATTTGAAGAATCAGTGTATTTGCTATGAATGAGGTTTGCCTACCCTTGACCATTATATATTAGCATTTATATTTATTTTTTGAAGTCTCGGTTGCTAAAATAAGTAAAACACACGGTAAATCTCAATAAAATAAATGTTATTTACAAATTAATATCGCCATTGTTGACTTGATAAGAGTAATGATGACACCCCACTGAACATCTGTAAGTGTTAGTGTCTTCAAATTTGAAGACTGGCTAAAATTCTTTTTTACTCAAAATAAGAGTCATGATAAAAGCTCAAAATATCACCAAGAATTAAAATCAGAAACATTATTAATCAGAAACTGACTTATTCTGGTGAAATCAAGTCTAAGCTGACTATGTGTCTCATAGTAGGCCGTCCGTGGGGGCAGTTCCAGGGATGCTCAATCTCACCCATGTGGGTGATCAGTTTTCTCATTTCCTGCACATTCAGAGCAGTTCCAATCATCACCTGCAAGAAAGGGCAAACAAATTCCAATTACTCTTTTCTTTCTCCATATTAACACCTGGCACAGATTAAAAAAGCAGTACTTTGGCTACTACAGCAAATAAATACTGAGCACGGCTTTAAAAGCCGAAGGACCTACAAGAGGAACAGAAGACGAAATACTGTACTTACAGACTTTCTGCAAGCTCGAGAAGCAAACATCTGTCTGACCCTGGAGGGCCTACACATGACTCCAGGGCAGTCACTTAACATGAAGATCAGCTCATCTATGTCTTGTGGACCAAAAGTCCAGTTTTTGCTTGTTGGCAATGATATTAATTTAACTCTTTGAGTTACAGGAGCTGAAAGATTTGCAATAATAAAAAAAAGTGCACAGCATTACAGGAAATTCCTTCTTCTTGAGAGAAAAATACAGAAACTACTTTGATACAGCAATACAATGTGAAGTGCATACATGCAAAGGTTTAAATTTAGTCTTTTGATGGATGTTATTAACTAACCATAGTGGTAACTAGGACAGATGCCCTTTTAACAACAAAAATATGCTTGTAAACTTAAAAGCAGATAGATTTAATTTCCAACAAACCCTTTTGATTTCAAAGAACATACTGTTTATGAAGCTATTATGAGATTATGTGACCACAAAATAATTATTTTTGTTGGCAAGAGATTGGTAATTCACAGCATTTTATAAAAAAAGATATTGGAGATTCTTCTCCAAAGAGTCTTTAGAAAATTCTGTCAAAAGCCGGCAAGATAAATACTCTACAACGTTCCGTTAAACTGATTCCTATGTCTTGAACACCAAACAAACCATATGCTATAGAGCATGTTATTCTGAAATTTCTAATAACTACCAAAAGACTTTTTTTACATAATAAATGAGATGAAACCGTTGAACTTTGTCACTTCCAGTAATTCTGGCACAGACTCACCATTTTCATTTATGACAAAATCAAATCCATTTTTTCTGAATATTTCCAGGTTTTCAATCAATATGGTTTCATTTACGGCTGTTAAATTGAGATTTTGAGGCCTGAAAAAGAGAGAAAAATATGGTATTGCACAGGTACACAGTGCAGACCTCTTAAGAGAAGTTTCAGAACCAATCTGGAGATATAACACAGAGCTCTGTTCAGGCATTTCACTTGGCTCTGTTGAAAAGGAAATCTCACCACTGAACAGATCCCTTCCACGTTACTCCGATATCGGTTGGGCAGCACTCCCTGCTGCAGCAGCAGTCTCCAACATGCCCCCAGTGTGACCATGTCACCACCACACCGTGGCAGCCCTCTGTGACATCCATTTGACCACCGACTTGCTGCATAGCTATGACTATCTGTGGGATGTATTTTTCATGCAAAGATTGACTCTTTGAAACAGAGAACATAAAACCTACTGTTGTCTTGAGTGTCTGAAATGCTACATAAATTTGAGCATAGATATCCCTTCCACAACACCGAATTAAACTTAAAAGTTGTGATTGTTAAAACACTGGAAGTACTTACACTATCAGCTTCTGACCTTGAAGAACAGTGTTTTGTTGTAACATCTCAAAGTTGTACTTCTCATCAGTAGCATGTTGGTCAATTATGAAAAGATCAGAATTCAGCTTTGCTATTATAAACCCTAAATTGAACTGGCCAATGATTTCCATTTTTGCAAACATTTCTTTACTGTGTATAGAAAATATAAACAGATTATAAGTTACACTTCATCGGTTACCACGTTAGATTGTAAAACTCAAATATCTTTTTCCTCCCTGCAGAATGGGCTTTACATTTAAAAAAATCATTAAAGCAGATATGAATGTGAAAAAGTACAATTCTCTGGAATCTGCCATTGGCTGATGAGGCCATTTCTGGCAGAACACCATTATTAATTAACCACACATCATTAATACGGCACTTGTTCAGGATTCTCCCATTTTAAATACAGCCACTGGTAATAATGCAATTAGAAATGGGCAGTATGGTGGTAGTTCCAGGGAGTAATACTGAAGGCAACATCACAGTTTTGAAGTAAGGCAGCTGACACATTTGTGTAGTTTTCACAATTAGTGTCTCTTTCCACATTCCATTTGCACTTAGTTCAAACACGAGAACTGCTCCTGCTCTGTCAGGAGCTCTTGTCAAATGGACATTTTAACGGCTGAGTTAAATAAAAGGTAGATCCCAAACTAACAGGTAAGCCTCCTCCCCAACCCCCACGACAGGTCTCGTATTTTTCCTTAACTATTTTTAATTGATTAATACAATGTTACAAAGGTGAAAATACCTGATCTCTTTTCTTAATTCATCTTCTGCTACTTTATTTTCTCCAGGACTAATTTTTGCTTTAAATCTTCTGTAATTTTGTGTTTCGGTACTTTTCTGTTGTTGCTGTATTATCTTTTTTACCTTTTCTGCTAAAACCTTCATAGAGAATTCAAGTGGCACAGTTTTCTTTTTAATTTCCACCAGTACATCAACACTTGGCGTATAGTTCCCAGTATTCTTCACTTCAGGACATTTACCTGCCTTGAAGTCTTCTGCTTCACTTTTAAAGCTTCTGCTTTTAAAACATTTTACTCTTGAGGAAGAACTTTTGGCTTCTTGTGATAACTTATTTTGATTAGTCCAGTCACTGGTTTGATTTAAGTCATGGTCAGTGCCCAAGACCTGATCATCACTTTCCAATGACTTCTCACTACATCCACCAGTTTCAAGACATTCATTGTGAAGTTGTTCTTCTGAGCTACGGAATTCCTCTTCAGGAGGATTAACTACACTTTCACTATTGACACAGCTCCCAGCTTCTGGTGTACTACATCCGGCATCCGATTCAGAAGTGCTACAGAATCCAGAATCTGCATTATCTTCTAATTTTCTTGTGTATCTGCTTGGAATTGGAATCTTCAAGTCCATCTTATGACAACTGCCAGACTCCTCAGTGAAGACAGCCCTGTGAGTCTTTACAGTACTCCAGCTGGCATCAAGTGACCTTTGTCTAGGGGAACTGTGCTGCTGTTTCACCCTTTTAGGGCTTCGAAAACTACTCTCTGGTGTTTGATGGAGAGAGAACGAATCCCTTAATCTGGCAAAAGTCATTATCCTCTTTCCTTCACCACCTGGATTTTCAGAGTCAGACAGCGTTTCTACCCAAGGCTTTTCTGTATCTTCAGGCAGCGTCTTCTTCAAGTTGCCTAGTAAAACCAGAATAAGGAGTATTTCATGATTCTAAGTTACCTGGAAACATTAGTTAAATTATGTATTGTAGTAAAGGGAATAAAAAGAGATGTAGAAAAATTGCAACCTTCTCAAAGGAGCCCTTAAGCAGACAGTGACTGAGATGGGCCTCAAATGCATTAATATCCAACAGACAAGCAGTTACACCTTTCAGAAACTGACAAGTTTATTTTTTATTCTTTTTATTCTTCTTTTCATTAAGTACTGGTGTGAATTAATTTGTAATCTCTTTAAGAAACCGGAACAGTTTAACCAGTCCAATCAGCACCTTCATTTATATTACCAGGAGTTTAATGACCGAGCGTCAATGAAAAGTGAATTGCTCTTACACTTCAATGGTCACCATAAAAGTCTGCTGGTGAGGTGCGAAGGAGCTGGCACATAGACACTTGTGGTATGTATGATTTGTGGATAATTAGAGGACTTCAACCTCCCCAACTGTCAGTTTGACAAGTATTTTACTAAGATTAATTTAAAATAGCAGTAAAAATCAGGCTACAACTGATTCTATATGTCAGTAAAAAAGGAAATTAGAAGGGGTTTTGTTGAAAGGAATGAGGAGGATGAGGTGGTGTTAACACAGAGAAGCCATTTTTAAAGATTACACAGGCACGAGAGGATCGGCCATTTCTGTAATTATCCTAAAAGAATTAACATTCACAACCCGATAAACTCATACTCAAATTTCCGATTGTATTTACGAGACCTTAACCATTCTTTCTGAAGGACATTTAAATAAACACATTTCTTTTCCAGTATGATGGGATAAATCTTTTTCAAGCACCATCAATTGGTTTTGTGTTAATTTCTTCCCCACAAAGTTGACTGTAAATAGTGTTGTGTTGGCATGTGTAATTTCCATAACAATCACTCAGTAACTTAGGGTCCTCCTTATTGTTTGATGTCAGTAACTACCTTTCAATGAGAGCAACACATGAAAAATCTGCCCTGAAAGATACATCAATTAACAGGCAGATTTTTCATTTCTTCTTTGGATTTTTAAAAACCCATTTTCAATTCTCTACCATATATCATACACAAAACTTCCACATTTTGTGCCCTACCTGTGATGTCCAGGACCTTCTGATTGACATTCAGTTTGTTAACATCACTACCAAACATCTCTGTCAGAGAAGTTTTTAAAATTGCTAATAAAAGCTTTTCTTCCTGAAGTAAAATTTGCCTTTTGTCTGGAGTTACATTGATGTCAATACACTCTAAAAAAAAAAAGAAAAAAGAAAAAAGAAAAAAACCAACTGCATTATAAATGAAAAATTAAGAAAAAAACCAACCGTTCTTGGATCAAAATTTTCTGTCCTTTCCCCTCCATTTTTATTT
Source organism: Buceros rhinoceros silvestris (assembly GCF_000710305.1). Taxonomy (NCBI): domain Eukaryota; kingdom Metazoa; phylum Chordata; class Aves; order Bucerotiformes; family Bucerotidae; genus Buceros; species Buceros rhinoceros. Next base: position 5,535 of record NW_010429263.1, read on the forward strand.
TATGGGATTAAAACCAAAGCCACGGTTTACATTCACGGTATGTCTGCAAATTAAACTTTTAACTTTCTCAACATTCCAGCAAACAAAACTAAGTTAACTCTGTGCAATAACATGATACAAATTTTCTTATATTGAAGTTAACCACAAGATTGTCGTCTTCTCATTATTTGAGATAAGAAGTTACTTCTGAGTATAGGAAAAGTAGAGGGGAAAAAAATGTGGAACCACAGCTAGACCCTCTCTCTCCCTCACCAACTGTATAGCATGAAATTGCCAAAGTGCAGCAAGTCAGACAAGACAGAGGTACAATGTTCTCTAAATAAACACAATTTATTCTTCAATGAAACTGAAAATCATTCATAACTTACCAGAATCTACACAAATGTTAAGGACAACAAATGGATACTGGTGTTTATTGTATGAATGATAAACTTCATTCACAAGCTTGACAACCTGCAGAGAAGGTGAAAACACAATAAAGCTCAGTACTATTATCTTCTATTTCCCACCCAGTGCGTGTTATTTAACTCCTTTCAAAACAACTTATGTACTAAATCATATCTTGTATGATTGAGCTTTTGTTCACACAAAATGAGACACAATGAAGACAAAACCTCGTGACGTGGGAAACTTGCAGCATCAAGCCACCAATATACATACCAGTGACTAACCCAGGGGTTTTCAGAGAATATTGAACAAGTTGGTGCTTATCACGTCAGAAAAAGAAACACCTCACCTTTGCGGGATCACATGGACGTTGGTTGATAAAGAAAAACTGTCTGTCTGTTGTACTCCTCCCAACACCATGATCACAACGAGAAATGAAGCCTGTAATACTGTTGAATAATAATATAACAGTAAGGTAAAGTGGAGGAGCAAAGCAAAATTTTGGATTAAGCACATTTAATAGAAGAGTATTTTATAAGGGGCTAAAAGAAATGCTATCATACAGCATCAGCAGG
>NW_010429263.1:6604-11716 GCF_000710305.1 Buceros rhinoceros silvestris
CCCAATTCCTTATCTGACACAGGCTAGGTCTTCAGTTACAGTAAAATGCCACTGGCAACAGTCGTTTGGACTTTTGTAATTACCTATAAAGATTTTGTGGCATGTCAGTAGCACTGAGTCCATATTCTTCACAAACTGCTTCATTAGGAGGAAGCTGAACAAAAGGAATGAGGCTCTGCAACTAAAAAAAAAAAAAGTGAAACATTAAACAGGTATCGATTTTTTCCTTCTATTTTATTGTTATTTATTAACTTTAAAATGTATTTGATGAAGTGACATTTTTCAAGCTAGATGATCAAATCAAATACTTAAAATACCTAAACCCCTAGAAGACAACAGCGCTGCTTACTGAGAAACAGAAACAATGCCGTAAAGAACGGCTGGTCTCATCCTTGATAGCTCTGCTTTTGCCTTTATTTCACAGACACTTACTTCAAAATGTACATAGTCACAACAACAAAATGATTGACACAGGTTGGACTCTCCAGCTACACACATAACCTAATCAAGCTTTATGCAAAAAAAAAAAAAAGGCAAATAGTAATAGAAGTTGCTTTTGAAAGAACAATAAAGCTATTAGAAACGGTAAGTTACTGAATCACAAGCTGCCCAATTACAGATACATTTCACCACAAACATTTTTCCCAGTCACGCCACTATTATTTTTCTGACATTAGAGTGTCTTCTACCAATTTTACATTTAAATGCTTGTTATAATAGATATATTATATATGTATGTTTATAGCAGGCTATAAGCTAAATATTCTATTTAGATAACACTGAATTTTCAGCTATGCTTGTTGCTACGTGGCAAGACAAAGCTACATCTTCCACCTCATCTTTCAGCCACAGCATGAGCAACAGGCTTCGAAATCCCTACCTGGGCACCAAGAAGGGAGGAAATGCTTAACTAGCAGCTATCAACCCCTCAGTGCTGCTGTAATATATGCTTGTAGGAAGAAGGGGTTTATGCTTTTTCTCATTTTCACTTTCTCCGAGAGGAAAACAATTATTTTCACAGGTGATATTTAGAAAGCATCACGGTCCCCCCCTCTGCAGGGGCAGACTGCAACCCCATTTAAAGGTTAACCAGAACACTAATGAAACTCAGTTTCACAGGAAGAGGTTGCAAAACCTAGAAATACCTCAGGTTTCTGTTCCCCAGTTAAGATTCCCAAACCACACCATTTTCAGGATTTTTTAAATTGCTTGTTCTTGTGACAGACAGACAGACCTTGGTGCCCACATTGTTTTCCAAAAGCGCATGCCTTCAGTGGCTTGCTGGCACAGTTCGTAGAACTGGCTTCCGACAGACATTAACATCTCCTAAATCGTTTCTCTTCCATCAAAACGTCTCTAAGCAGACAGAGACTTCAGGGGAATCTGTGGAGGCTGCACTGTTTCTCCTTTTCCAACCTGTAGGGTGTGCTACAAGTCCACACATGCACCATCCTCTCACGGTTTTTACAGATTTCCCCCATCTATGAGATATCAGAAATCTCCTCTACAGCTATAGTATCGGTCTTTTCAATAACGACAGCAATACCTGTTTTTGCCCAAATACTGCTCCAATGTTTTCCTTTAAACTAGGACTCCCAGTAGTTGATACCACCGAGCTTTTTTTCCCTTGGCCAACCTGATTAGTGCAGTTGATCCGCACTCCCTTTGAAACAACACAGTATGCCTGCAGCACCTGGACCATTTTCGCATATTCCTATTGAAGAAAAAAGAAATTCCACATCCGTGAAATGTCTCTTTTTAAAACAAAAACGTAAACACAAAACATTCAATCTCTGCAGGTAACACAAAAAGAAGGGAGTAATATTTTTTCAAATCTCAATAGTCTAAATGAAAAAATACATGTGAAAAATAGTGTCTTTAGAAACAAACTGCATGTTTACAAGATTGATATTTAGTCGTAACACAGCAGTCCTTGATTTTAAAATACAAAAGTGATCACGATACCGATTCTCTTCAAAACCTGAGAATTTGAGGATGTACCTTTAAAGCAATCGTGGCAAACAGAAAAGGAAAGCATACGGGAAGACTGCTTTATTATTTGATGAAGATGTAAGACAGGCAGGAAATAGTCTCACATTATCAACGTATTCTACAGAAGAGTGAGTCTCATTCAGCAGCGCATAAATTCTGGGGTATGACACTCCTTTGAATTGGTAATTCCTGATCTAACCTACCTTTTTAATATTTCTTTGAAATTCCTTGTGCCGCACTGGCAAAGTATAAAATAACTGCTGTATGTTCACCGTCGTTCCTTGTTGTCGTGGAAAAGGCGTTTTCTGAGTAATTTTTCCACTGTGATCAAATACCAGACGAGTCCCAACCTTGGCAGACTTATGACAGGTAAAAATTGTAACATCACTAATGGAGGGGAAGAGGCAACAGCGTTACTCACGAAGCACTGTATTTTCTTATCCATTCCTCACAACCTAACCAGGTAGAGAAACTCCATCAATACTGTTCACTGAATTAAAACTCCCTCCTCAACCACAAACGTACCTGAAGAGTAGCGCAAAATCTTCCTATTTTTATTTGTATCCATTTCATTCTTCTCACATAAAAGGCAATGTTAAAGTCTGGTTTTGCTGGACACTACATTCCTCGTATTAACACGGCGCAGCAGAACGTGCCTGAGGCACAGAACTGTGCACAAAAACTGTGCTGCTTCAAAGGCGGAGTTTGCCTGGGAGGAGTTTAACTACAGTTTTAATGAGTTACAGCCTAGAAACACAGCACTTAGGTATTACAGTGCTTTATATTAGGGGATCAAACACTTAGCTGAGTACACAGTTCTATCCTGCAGAGACTTGCATTCTTAAGCAGCACTAGATTCTGCACAGAAAAGGACCAATCAGGTGCTCAGAATCATAGAATTACTGTGGTTGGAAAGGGCTCAGGATGCCACGCAACCTACTGCTCAGAACTGACCTAATGTTAAGGAACTGCAAGTTTCCAAAGCTTCATTTTATCAGTAATTGTAATCTGAAAAGCTGGCTTTGGTTATTTTTGTGGATGTAGTAACCTTCTACTAATAAGAAGTTTAATATCAGTACCTTAATGCACACAGTGAACTCAGAGCTTCACCTCGAAACCCAAATGTCTCCACATGTATTAGATCAGAAAAATCTTGTATCTTTGATGTGTAATGTTTCAGAGCTGGAAAGAGATATTTAAAATAGAGATTTCACTCCAAAGTGACACTCGCCTATGCAAGTAATTTTGCCTGCATATCAAGAAGCAAAAAACTTCTGTATTACTCATTGTATTTTACATAATTATTAGAGATGAAATAAATACTAACATTTCCTTTGCCCTTTTCTTATAAGAAGCCTCTGAAATCCTCAGCTACACCTGTTACTCCATACTTACACCCAAAATCCATACAGCATTGTTGCCATACCCATTACGAGATGCCTCGGAGCAGCACACAGCACCTGCCTCTGCTGTACCTGTCACAGATTCTGCCCCGCAAGAAGAGAACTGCAGAGCTGTGCACGGTACAGAGTGGACAGGCAAACCCTGCTCACCTACGGCCGCAGCTCAATCTACGTCAGTGCAGCACTAAGCACCAGGTAACAAACCGAGTCCGCAGCAGCACCCCTGAACTTTCACTGTCCCAGAACAGTCGGACAAAGTTTCTAAGGTGCCATATACACACTGTGAACAGATACAGTTACTGAGTAATAACTGATGGTTGTAGGGTTTCTTTATACGCAAAAAGAAGCGCGGGTATTTCGGTTGCAAGGGCTGGTCACAGTTATCACACAGTAAACCAGCAAACGGACAGTCTGACAGCCAGGCACACACTGTCAGATCACTTTCAGCAAATATTCAAGTTTATAAATCTGCTCTTTGTGACAAAGAGCCGTCACTTCCACAAAGCTTGATTCTTTCAGCAGTGACTGACTCCACACAAATGAATCTGAAAGAACATTTATAGGACCTTCTCGTCTATCATTATTTCTATTCTTTGTTCCACTTAAAGCAGCAATCGAGTCAAAGACTGCTTCAGAGCTACAAGAACTATAACCACAGTAACACTACAGAAGTCCAGTCTAGTTTTGCCCAAGTCTTGCAGATCACGTGTGCATTATATAAAACGCCAGTTAAAATTTATTAAATTTAGGAAATTTGTTTAAAAATGTAGCTTTCTCACTGAAAATGTTTTCAAAAAGGTTCAACTTACTCAAGCCTTCAAAGTTTTCCTCTTCCACTCCAACTCCATTATCTGATACCTCTATCAGTTCTGCTCCATGATCTTTAAGTTTTATATCTACAAAATTGAGCAATAAAGTATTTTAATTCTGTACGTTCGTATACAGTATTCAGCATTAATTCTGCACTTTAAGTAACTTTACCACATTAGGGTTTTTCATGTCAAGTTTGAACAACAAAAAAACCCTTATAACTATCAAGTTAGAGCAATCTAATGCAAACCAGCCTGTACTCAGAGGTAGTTCAGCTTCACTGCACTTTTGTCTGATCAAAAGTTTTTCCAGTTATAGCAGCTGTCATCCTGGCAGCTGTGGAAACTGCAGCCCTGCCTTACCTGCCTACTACCTTGAGGCCAGCAGAGCCTAATCACCACTGCCCTATAGGCCACATACCTTCTTTAGAGGCAAGAAGGGCTACAAAAAAAATAACACGGAAAAAACACAGCTTCTAGGAGCCCTGCTGGAGCCTGGGAAACCAAATGCTTTATTCATCTGCTGTGTAAAAATCACTGCAAACGTGCTCAGCCCAAATAGAAAGTATTTGCACAGATTTGTTAAAATTCACCCTGTTTTGAGAAAGAGAGGGGCTTTACAAGTCTGTGAAATTTTACGAAATTCCGATGAAAAGAAGGTTACCAATGTTGGTAGCTCCAGCATCCAGACTGTTCTCCACCAACTCTTTCACGGCGGTGCCAAGATTCAGCACAACCTGTCCCGAACAGATCCGATGAACTGACTTACGGTCGATGGGCTTGATGGCTTTGGCAGGCTGCGGGCTTGAGAGGGAGGAGGACAGGAGAAAGGGGGTAAGGCGGGCGGTGGAGGAGGGCCGCGACACGCACCCGAAGGCGAGGCAGAGGGTGAAACACCGATCTCGCCG
>NW_010429264.1:0-201 GCF_000710305.1 Buceros rhinoceros silvestris
CCCCTCCAGCGCCCAGCGCAGTGCCCGTGCAGCGCCCAGTGCGATCCTCACCCACCCCTCCCAGTATAACATCCATACTGGTACCATTCACACACCAACCCCTTGCAGTGCCAGTGCAGTGCCCAGTGTCACACTGAACCCCCTCCAGTACACCACCAGTCCCCTACCACACGCAGCCCAAACCCCCGCGGTGCCAGTGCG
>NW_010429264.1:536-923 GCF_000710305.1 Buceros rhinoceros silvestris
TGCAATGCCCATGCATTGCCCATGCAGTGCAGTGCCATGGCAATGCCCACCCCAGTGCAGCTCCCAGCGCCACATTCAACCCCTTCCAATACAGCACCAGTCCTCTGCCATACGCACACCAACCTCACACACTGCCAGTGCTGTGCCAGTGCGGTGCAGTGCCCAGTGCCGTATTCACCACCCTCAGTACACCACCAGTCCCAACACACGTGCCATGGCAATGCCCACCCCAGTGCAGCTCCCAGCGCCACATTCAACCCCTTCCAATACAGCACCAGTCCTCTGCCATACGCACACCAACCTCACACACTGCCAGTGCTGTGCCAGTGCGGTGCAGTGCCCAGTGCCGTATTCACCACCCTCAGTACACCACCAGTCCCAACACAC
>NW_010429265.1:0-20554 GCF_000710305.1 Buceros rhinoceros silvestris
TACTGCGTCCGGGTCTGCGCCTTTCACCACAAGAAGAGTGAAGGGTCTATAGAACAAGTCCTGTGAGGAGCCGATGAGGGAACTGGGATGTTTAGCCTGGAGAAAAGGAGTCTGAGGGGAGACCTTACCACTCTCTGCAACTACCTGAAAGGAGGTTGTAGTGAGATGGGGGTTGGTCTTAGACAAGAGCAAATGGCCTGAAGTTGCAGCGGGAGTGTTGGATTAGGTTGGGTATTTTGAAAAATGTCTTCACTGAAAGGATTGTGGAGCACTGGCACAGGCTGCCCAGGGAAGCAGTGGGAGCCACCAGCCCTGGAGGTATTTAAAAAACATAGATGTGGCACTTAGGGACATGATACAGTGGTGGACTTGGTTGGAGTCAATGATCTGAAATGATTATGATTTTATGACTCGGTTGATACTATTTGCATATATACCCCCACAGAGGAAGGCTTGTCTGCATATCAGTACACACCCCACTGGCTGGACATCCTGAAATCACAGAATCATCTGGTTGGAAGAGACCTTTAAGATCATCAAGTCCAGCCGTTCACCCTGCACTGCCAGGTTCCCTAAACCATGTCCCTCAGTACAAGTCTCTTTAAACACTTCCAGGGTTGGGGACCCCACCACCTCCCTGGGCAGCCTGTTCCAATGCTTCACAACCCTCTTTGTAAAGAAGTTTTTCCTGATCTAACCTAGATTTCCCATGGTGCAACTTGAGGCCATTTCCTCTTGTCCTGTCACTTGTCACTGGAGAGAAGCGACCAAATCCCACCTCTCCGCAACCTCCTTTCAAGTAGAGAGCGATATGTACTACAAAGGATCATGCAAGCAGAAAGTGGTAAGGGATTGCCCAGCAATATAGGAAGCACCAGCCTATAGATGTTAAAAGATGAATCTATAAGTGACAGGAATTTGGAACCAGAGCTGTATATAACTTTTTTTAATCAGCTAAGCAGATAATCTGAAGAGTTGAAAAGCTAGGTTATAAATCTTAAGAAAAAGGGGGGAAAAAAGTGCTGAAATGAAATTCTATCCGCAGTCCTATACAGATAAATAGGATTATGAAAGACAAGTTATTGAGCAAATAACCGTATGGATGCTGCCACTGAGTTTGAATTACTTCATTTGAAAAAAACCAAACAGTTTCTGTACTGTATGTTTCATATCCTATATTAATGGTGTAAAATAATGTTTACCTTTCAAAGAAAAAGCTTCAAGCCTTTGCTTCAAGCTTCAAGCTCATCAACTATTCAAATATTTCTATTGTTCTGTGCATTATCCAAGTTTAAAATGCAGAACCTTACATAGGAAAATATTAAAAATAGTCTCTCAGATCTGTCACAAGGGTTATATCAAACCCAGAGACCTGGATGATTAAACTGCATTTTTTACTTAGTGCTGAGATGTACTAAGGCAGCTATAAATATAGCCATTGCTTTTTCATATTGGCAGTTGCTAGGTTTTTGGTTTTTTTCCCAGTAATACCATGCACAAGCAAAGAGAACCTACATAATCATAAAGAAGAGAGGGAATTGATCCATAAGATGCCTTCACATTTAAAATGGGAAGAGTACAACAAAGGTCATTTAAAATCCCCATCCTACCAATATTTCTATATTGCTATAGACAGCAATATCAGTGACCTGGGAAGCCTCAGGAAAAGAGAACAGAAAGCATATCATGTGGCTAAGTGCCCTTGTTTATGCCAGGAGATACAAGGAAAACGACAGGTAATATGAGATGGCCAGGATCACTTTTATTTGCTTTACATAGGAGACCTAACTACCTCAGACTGGTTTCAAATTAACCCCAAACAGGCACCTGAACTGCTGGGCTGTATATTCAGCAATTCCAAAGCAGAGGCTGTGAGATAAAACTGTTTATCCCACTAAGTACTGCTGCTGTTATTCACACCAACAGTGCAGAGTTTACACCATTCATTATAGCATTACTCCACAATAACATCACCTGAAGCCATCTAGTGAACATAAGTATAAATCAGATGCAAGAGATACAGAGTTCATTAATGAGGGTCTGATTTGCCTCATTCTTGGATCCCTTTTCCAAGCCTCTTGTTTCATTACTATTTAAAACCTTTACTTTTTTTTCCTGAAAAAGACCAAAGCAGAATGAACAAAACAAATAGAGATGCAACCTGAGTGACCTGCTTGAGTTGACCCTGCTCGGAGCAAGGCTGTTGGACTTGCTGACCTCTGGAGGTCTCTTCCATCCGCAGCTGTTGTGTGATCCTATAGCACCATTGCAAACAAATGTATTTGCACATACAACTATTTGCTGTTAAAAACCCCAAGCATCTTAATTTTAAGAATATCCATTAAATAATAAACATTTAGAAGACAGTTTCAACTCATTTGGACAGTTGAAAGACATTTCCAGCAATGTGAGACAAAGGGGCTACTTAGAGGCAACACAGTTTAAAAATTTCAAACTCCTTTTTCATCTGCATTTCCAGTTAAAAATTTCAGACTTTCCTTGGACTTGCTACCTCCTCACCAAGATCACCAGAAAGTTTTATCTTTCCCTTTTGTATCTAGCCTTATATCTGTAAGTGCTTGGAAGTAAAATCTTCTTTCACACTTCTTGCACCTTGCACAGCACTGAGAATGAAGCTTTTTAGGACAAAAATGTCTCTTAGCTTACACAGAAATAGTGTTGAAAGCTTTTTGTTGATAAAAATAGGTTAAGGTTTATTTAGTCCAAGACTGAAGACCATTATTTAGGCTGAACAAAGTAGAACTTATTTCTCCATCAGCATCAGTCCTTCCTCCCCCCAAAAACAATAGTGCCTGTTGTTTGGGACATGTATTTCTTTACAAGAAGAAGGGCAAAATCTGCATTACATACTTAAATGCGTCAGGGCCTAGAGGTCGGTTTTTGTCTGCATATATATAGATGGTTGGGGAATTTTTAGAGTCTTCAGACTGGAGGCAATTTTGCCAGCTTCTCACTCTAATACAGGCAGATTTTGTGTTTTCTTGATGGAACTGCAACAGAAAAATCACAAGTTCTTCTATATCCAGTTTGTAATAGAAAGCAATAGCATTTGGTGATCTGAGAGTTAGTAGGGCTGTCCAAACCCGCCCTGAAGAAAGTTACGTACAGGCAGCTTGATCCTACAAGCTCAGCAGCATCTTACAAGCTCCTTTTTTTTTTTTAACTTGGTGATTTTGTGTAGTAGGGAAATCAGCTTAGCTCCAACAGCTCCCCCTCGATTTTTTTTAAAAGAAAAGGAAATTGAATACATGATGGATTTATTTGAAAGGCAGAATTTGAAAAGGTTACACCCAGCCTAAGGATTTTTCTTATGTACCTCAGAGGCTCCCAAAGAATATAGGTGATGCTTTCATGCAAATTGAAGTAGTCAATAAATAAGAATAAATGTAATAAATAAGAACTTTAATAAAGTGTAATAATGTTGATGTTATACTTATTAGTACAAGAAAAATCCTAACAACTGTTCAAACTGAAGTGATCATGGCTGATATGCTTCCATTGGCTGGACAAAGTTACTGATTGTCTTTAACAGACGAGACCAGGTTTTAGGAAAACCTGGGAGACCAATACATTACACATGCTGGAATAACAGTAACTCTGAATTTAATTTGCAGGTGGATTTAATATGATTGCTTGAAGATAGGGGCTAGCTGCTTATGGGACACACGGGCAGCCAATTACAGGTACTTCATGTGTGACTGTCTAGTCTGAATGTTTAATTGCAGGAATTTTGTGAAAAAATTAGAAACATGATCGCCTTTGCATTTTCTTCCTAACTTCTGTCAGGAAAAAGTCTCCGGCTGTTATATAGTTAGGCAGAGAGAAAAAAACCCAGCATTATAATGGAGTGTAACAAAAGTTTATTCTTCATATTCCAAGTATTCCACGTTAGGATGCTCATGTGGTTTTGCCAGATACCTCTGCCAACTTGAAACGTCATCATAATTGCAGCTCTAAAGAGCTGGTGAAAGAAATCTAAGCTCCTGATCATCACCTGTATCAGATTCTTTATGTTTCTCTTCCTACATTCACCTTACTGATTCTTGAAGAAAGAATGGTGATATTTTGCCTCTGATCCTGGCTACAGCATGACATAACCCCAGAGATTCAGTTTTCTTGACTACCTGACAGTACATAAGATTAAAAAGTAACGTGCATTCATGGTAATTATTTATAAATGCTGTATGCTGACAGTGCTATCAGGATATTTATGACAGAGTGGGCTGGTTTACTTCAGAAAAGAACTGAGAAAGTAGACCCAAACGTGCCTACTAAATATAAAAGAGTAAATATAACAATTTGTTTCTTTGCTTAGGCCAAAGAATTGCTTTTGGTCCAGCCAGGCCAAAGACTGTGCATGTGCTGGCCGGTGTTCCCTTAGCAGCAATGCTGCAAGTCATCCACGGGAACTGCAGCTGCCAGATCTCTGCTGAAACGTGAACTTTAGAAACAGCTCAAGTATGTTAATGCTACCAGCACTTCAGGTTTGAGAATCCCTGCTGTGGCTGTCTCGCATCTGCTTCTCTGAAAACTTTGTTCTTATAATTTAAGAAAAAATGCTCTGATTTCAGGAAGGCTGTCATAGCTACAGGAATGAGATAGGAAGAATGGTAAACATTTGGAGATAACTGGTTAGAAGAGCTGATGCAGCAGTTGCTATAGCACAAAACCAGTGGGTACCAAAACACATTATGGGATAACCTTGACAAGGCAAAACAATTATGTTTCAGATGTGAGTGGGTACATGTAAATGAAGGCTAAGTAATTGTCTCATCTTTCATGTGTGCTTTACCTTGGACACATGGCCTTTGCAGCAAGTCAGGCAATTGAAACTCAGTGAATCTGAGAACTACAGGAAAGGAGGTTTGGTGAGCTCACTCAGAATTTTAGTATTTGTCAGGAATACATCATAATTCCTAAGGGAAACTGCGCTTTAATCTGTATATAAAATCCCTTATCTGTTGTCCCATGAGGTGCTGATTAAATAAAATTCTTTTGAAGTTCTGTACATATTCACTCCAGAGTATTTCTAGTTTCCTGAAAAAACAAGGCTTTTTTGGTAATATAAAGACTCATCATTGCTCATCAGTCTGCAAGTTTTATAGGAAGTCTACCCATACACAGTTCTCGAATTAATATTTTCAGAAGTATTTACAGAACATAATAGTAAAGTAATTTTAATATCTGTTTGTACCTATTTGCATTTTTTCTGTGAAGGAAGAGCCTGAGCCGTCATAATCATGCTGTAGCACATTCTAAGCTTTGCAAATTAGCCATTTAGCTCGAGTGAATTACAGCATCATGTCAGTTAACGTATTAAGCCAGTCCAACACTGATAGAATTGGAAGCTCTAGCCAAGCTCACTAGGATCCCAGTCCTAGCAAGAACTTCCTATCGTTAACGAGGCTTCACATCTTGATGTTCTATGAACAGGAGATGGGAATGCCAAACACTCTGCAGATCGCAGGTCGGTACCTTGCAGGGTAACATCCCAGGTAGTCTAGTGCATCTCTAACTCTTTTCTGGGAAGTCACTGTGTACTGGATTCTCCTTGCTGTGTTTCAGTGATGTAGAGAGCTCCAGTAACGTACTGCTGAATAGATCTCTCTGGGCTCAACATACCCTATGGCAGAAGACCTCTTCCTGTTTTCCATATGCTGTTTAAGGCCAACAGCGGGGTTGCGTCTGCAGGTCCCTAAAGAGAACAGCTCTTCTTTGTTCCCTCAGAAGCACCAAGAACTCTGCTCTAGAAGAAGCAGTTATGAAAGCTGGCTGTTCCCATCACTGCATGGTGGTTTTATTCATTTTTGGCTACTTAGAGGTGTGAGCAGCCGTGTACGCAGAAAGGTCTCCCCTAATGGATGCTGAAGGGACCCATGGAGCGGTGTAGATCAGGTGCTTGGTGTCCCACTGTGGTGCCTGAAGAGGTGGAGAAGGAGGGTTATGCTCACCCTTTCCCAGGTGAAGTACTCAGACTCTGTAAATTACTTACACTTGACTTACACATGAAAGCTTTTCTGCACAGCCAGGAGAATTGTGTTGCTCTTGTTTTCAAGGGGAAAAGCTGATTTGAATGTTCAAGTGTTATTGTGTCAACTGGATCTTTGAATAGCTCCACTTTAAAAGGTGGACACATTAATGAGTATTTTGTCCTGTATCTCACAAATCATGAGAAGTCACCACAGATGATCATGAAGTTTTAGATTCTTTCAACATATGAAATGTTTGGGAAATGAGTGTTACATTTTTTTCTGATTCACAAGACAGCTGATTCCAATTGCATTATTTTCCTTTTCCTTTTCCTTTTTTGACAAATGATACGCAAATACTTTGTGCTCCCACAGTTTCATGGAAAAGTGAATACATTGTTGCATTGTTTATGCTGGGGGGAAAAACTGATGGCATATTAAATCACAGTTATAAGAGAATACAATTCTGCAATATCCTATGAAATGTAATATGATATAGACAACAAATGCCAGATAGCTTTTCTGAGATGCAGATGCAAAAGGAGATGCAAAAGGAAAGAAAAATGAGTAAAGAACTCTTCGTGCCACAGAAGGTATCGGCACATAAAAGATCCTAACCAGACAAGACTTCTGAGTCTGTCAGCTTCTGGTTTAGTGAAACAAACAAGAGACAGGTCCTCCGTTCCTTTTTTCCCTCTTCTGACAGCAGAGAAATATCATGAAAATAATTACTGCTCTAAAATCTAGGTGGTGAGAGTGAACATTTGAAGTTATCTCTGCTTTATTTCAAAAATGTTGAGGCTGGCACAATAATTATTATATAACTGCCACAAATTTTACTTTAAGTTCTGTTTATATTTTAATATAGCAATCTGTAATTAATTCATATATAAACAAACATAATTTAAGACATCTATCACAGCTTTCAGATTTTAAAAATGGAGAGGGGTTTGTCTGATTTAAGAACACCCAGAACTGGAGCGGGCTGTTTGATTTTGACAACATAACAGAAGAATTTAGCCACACCTGTAAGTATCAGTAAAATTAAAAGAATTGTAGTTAAGCTTAACATTAAAGGAAATCCATACAAAGAGTTTAAAGAAAATATTTAATGTATAAAAATACTGAGACATTTGCCAACTTAATACATTCCTTCTACATGATGCTTTAGGCAGACTTTGGTCATATTTGCAGTGATAATTCCCATTTGGATCTAAATGACAGTGTCACACACAGTGTGCTGTGGCTTACATTTTGAAGAATATGCAACTCCCAGCATGATGCAGAGAGAGATCATACTGCTGGGGTTATGACAGTGAAAAGTAAATTCTGCAGAGAGCACAGTGACGGCATTCTCTGTAGTGTTGTCAGGAAAAGGTCACTGCTGTCCAGGAAGACTCTGGCTTTCATATACAAATAACAGAAATTCCAAAGGATAAGATACAGTAGGTTCAAAAGCAGTTGTGTAAGATACAATTAGATGTAAAGGACATGCATCCAGTTTCAAATCTGGAATGTATTATTCTTTCTCTACTGTAGGCAAGTTTCAAGAGAATAGAACACAAGATTCAGAGAGCTTGTTTTACAATACCCAGAAGTAATAATGAAACTCACAAAATGAATTTTTTTTCCCTGTGAAGAACAATGGTTATAGAAAGATAAGCAGTCCTGACTTTTCATCCATACAGAGACATATGAAATTGAAGTAGACAAAAAAAAAAATGCGACGTAAATGCATACAGTATTAACCACCAAGAAAAAGAATCATATCTCCTTAATAATTTTTCTCAAATGAATGATGGGTTCTTTCAGATTCCATGTACCAGTATGCTTCTCCAGTCGCTGGCAGTGTATGAGTTGTGTGCGGGGTCTACCCTCAAGACAAAAAAGGAACGACTTGCAGTACAGGTCTAGAGCTGACTGCTTTATCCATTGGGATAGATTACAGAATAAATATGCTCAAAAGATCTGAAGGTAGATGACTATATCAGATAGTTAATGACATTTACTAAGATAGCAAAGTACTTGGGTCTCTGTTCTTGAAACTTGTCAGCAATCCCCTTAAGAGTAAGAAAATTATTCTTACGTCTAAAAACTGCATAGTAATTACATTCTTTCCTGAGCTTGTGTCTCAGAGTTCAAAAAAAAAACAAAACCAAATTAACCATTTTTTTTGCACTGGTTTTCATATGAAAAAGCCTTATAGTTCTTTAAAATGGTATCTGGAAATTAGAGCAAATATAGAGTAAAGGTCTGAAGCAGAGAAAAACAGTGGTGGGGAAAAAGAGACAAATGTAGTCTATTTTTCCTTCACTCTGCCCATTAGGTCTTGATTAATACATCTGTTCTTCAGTTGCCATAATTATGAAATTTCTATGCCCTTGACTGAAAAGTATCAAACTAATGAAAGACAAGAGTGTATAATACACTTTAGTATATTTCTTTATGTTTTTATCTGTAGTCATGAAATCTTAAGAACTAGACATGGAAGAGAGCAATTAAATCATCCAGTCATTCCCCCTACTGACAGCTCTGAATAATTCCTTATGTTTTCAGGTCCTGAAGTTCTGTATGTACAGCATTTTCATACAGATGACAAAATACATTTTAATGAGCCAGGTTCTTCTTCCTGTGCAATCTGAGCAGAACTGTTCAGACAAAGGCAGCTCTGTCACAACAGATGAGTTCTAAGAGAATATACACTTCAGCTAAGTGCATGTTACTGGATAGTGTTCTTAAACAGTTAATTATTATGCATTTCAGCACATCATAGGAAAAGCACACATGGTAATTAAGATCAGTCAGCACACCTTGTGAGGCCTAGTGTGGCAACTGAGAGGTTAAATATTACTTTAGACATGAGGCAAGATGTCCCAGTGAATAGGATAAGGTAACCTTAAGTAAATACTCTTCTCATTCAGTTAAAGATCAGTGCGAGTCCACCATTAGTTCAGTACAAAGTCACTCTGTCATTAGCGAGTGGCTCAAACTACCATTTGGTTGTAATTGTAATCTGAGACTTTCTAGCTATTAATGAGTAACGAGATTAAGATAACAAGATTAAGTAACAAGATTAAGATTAAGATGACCTTGTCATTCAGAAGGCCTTTTGTCATAATGTGACTCTTAGTGTGGAGTTACGATCTGTATATTGAAGTTCAGTACAAGCTCCAATTAGACATTACCATCTTCCCCGCCCCACCCCACAAAAAAAAAAAAATTGCTGCAAAAAGACAGAATATGTGCGATAAGGTGAATTTAAAGACCTACTGCATCCTCACTAGTATCTTACACATTATTTTAAATAAGATTTTATTTTTAGACATGCCTCTATATGACAATTCAAATGAGATGCCCAGGCTCCAGGCATTATTCCTCTGTTCTCTCAAGCTGTTCTTATCTGGTGACATTCTGATGATAAACAACAAGGAGACTACCATAAACCTCCATGCAGCATCTCTGAGGAACAAGTTCAGCAAAATGCATACAGCTCAGACATCGTACAGTGCAGGATGAGCTTTAGATTGTTCTAGACCACTATCCAGGCAAATGTATTGACAACATGGAAGTCCCAGTAACAGCCATGTGAATATTCAAACAGTATTGGAGAGAAGTGGAGATTTGACATCAACTTCATTACAATGCAAGTATTAATAAAAGTGTGATAAGTATGCTTCTGTGGCATTTATCTACCTGAATATGTATTTTTTTCCATAATATTTGTACCTTTGAGCAACAGTGACATAGTGCTGTATCAAATTGCTGATAATAAGATTCAAGCAGGCTCAGCATCTGCTTTTTTTCTACAGAGCTGTGACTGTAATCCTACCATGATTTGACTATGTTTTGATGAGCTAGAGTTTTGTCATAATAATAGAATGGATTTACAAATAAATGGCTTAGCTTTTGAGTCACTCTAAAGCATAAGGATAATACATTACAAATACAGACAATGAAGTGTCATGATCTATTAGCAATTTTCCCCAAGCAATTACTAACAAAACCCCCAAGTAGTTCTGACAAGTGTGTACTAAGAAGCAACAACTTAAATATACCAAGTGTGTAGTTGATCTATTGGCAAACAGTTTTATTTCCAGATACACATAACAATTGTTCCAAATTTAAAATATTGTCTTCATAAAACATGTTTGAACAAGTTGTGATTTTATTAAGGCGTTTAAAATTTATTAGGTATTTTTTCTAACTCAGGCATTTTTCTCCTCCTATTCACTTACATGGAGGGGAAGCGAGCACCTCATAAAATTATGAAGCAATGGTGTAGCATGAATGGGATCTTCATTGAAAAAGATTAATTTCAGAAAATTAACGTGCACACATCTGTTAAAATTTCTTCTTCTTTTACCATTTCATGCTAAATTGCATACTCATACTCTCCAATTCAATAGGGAAGCGGTGGAGTCACCATTCCCAGAGGTATTTTAAAAAGTTGTGTAGATGTGGCATTTAGGAAAATGGCTTAGTGGTGGACTTGGCAGTTTCAGGTTAATGGTTGGACTCAATGATCTCAAAGGTCTTTTCTAACCTAAATGATTCTATGATATATTACTTCAAGCTGGCTATTTTAACGAATTACAGAGGGTTGGCAAGATCAAATCTTGCTCTTCACTGCAATTTGCTCCATGTCTGTGTGCATCAAGATGCATCAAGAATTCAAAAGTGGCTTTATACTGCAGAACTTCATCCCAGAAATCTCACCTTCATGTGCCCTGCAAGAGCACAGAAATGCAAATAACACTAGAGCAAGCAACAGACAAAATAAAAGTCGATCTGGACGATACCAGTGGTTGCCACCTGTGCACATCCCATGGGATCCCCATGTAACCACAAACACTGCGATTAGCTCCATCACTGTGTTTTGTGTACCAACATAAACTAAAAAACACAGTAATGCATGTTATCGTCATTTAAGATCACACTATAGAGACTCACAATCCTGCTTTCTCTTGAAATACGATACAAAATGTTCCTTAGAATTCCCTTCCAAATTTTCAAGGGTCTTCATGGACATGATCCATTTCCAAAGCAAACAGCAATGACATCCATTAGCAAATTGATTTGCTCTAGAAATTTCTCAACCTAAAGGACTGTTTGTGACAGCAAGAGACACTTCATGCCAAAAGTCAAATCAAAGCATTGTAACTATCATTAAAAAAACTGAAAAACACCCCACTAATCTCACAGCCTATGTACAAAATGAATCTCTGCTTTCTGACTTTGCTATTTACAGCAGTAGAAAACAGAACAGATGGACAAAATGAGGGGAAAAAAAAAGTAGGAGGGGAAAATGAGAGTCCTCAAAATCTTTTGATTCAGCTGAAATATGGAGGGAAAATGGGTATTTTTAGCATTTGGCTATAGTTGGAAGAATTACCTACCACCATGCTGTTATATTTTTCTATCTGCTTACTGATTTGCTGCTTTGGAGTTGCTCAGATACTACCGGAGCTGACATTCAAATCGAAACTGAGCTGGCAGGCTTCACACAGCTCTACTCCTGCCTATCTGTAGCAGATGGAGGAATCAGCTTTTTTTGGCAATCATACAGTATTGATGTTTTTTCTTTTTTTTTTTTTTAAGTTACAAAGCAGTGACACAGATGCACTGAAGATGTGAATAAAGCTTAACTTCATTGCTTCAGAGGTCGAAATGCTCACTGCCTGTGCAGAATGGCTGTATAATGCTCCTAAATCTTGACTGTGATATAACTTGTCTCCTAGAGATTTTGCTAACATCATCAGCCATGATCACTGTCTCTAGTCTTTTTTCAATACGGAAAAATGAATTCAGCAAGGGTATACTGTGGAGAAATAGAAGGTAAGCATTCCTATGATCCATCAAAAAATGCCTGTCTCATAAGTTGTCTTTCTAGTGTACTTTATCTTGTTTTAACAAGGACCCAAGAGAATTTAGTGAAAACTATGCAAATGAAAAACTGGATTCCCAAGGGATATGCTTGAGTCAAACATAATTCTATCTATCCAAACTGTAGCTAATGAACAAATGATTCAGTGAAATATATTCCATATTTCCATTCACCACCGTATGTTATTGGCAAGATACTTTGTCCCTGGCTGCAAAGCCTGAGCAAGTGCATAACCACCAAATAAGAGGAGAAAAGTGAACGTTCTGAATGCAGCAAGCCATACTTCTCTATGGTTGCTTTTCACAGAAACGTGTGTTTGCACTTCAGTACAGGCTAGCAGACTTTAGCATTTACCAGAATCAAATCAATAAGGCATTCGTACCCAGAAAAAGTCCAAGAAAAGTTGCTTTTTTGGCATGAAGTTCCCTTTCATTTAGGGAACGGCACTGTAGGCTCCATGATCAAGTTATTTTCCACTTGCCCCGACCCTTTATCCCTTCTTGCTGGGATCCGAATTCATTTCATGCAGCAAAAATCAAATGGGAACAATACTCAGCCTCAACAAATGGTGTTGCTGTTTCAATAGCTAGCATCCTTCCCCGAAAGGTATTCTCAGCATGTTAAAATGATATGTACTCATACATATAATTCCATTTGGACACGCAGCAAAAAGGTCTTGACTAGAGTATTGCAATTGACAGTAGGATTCTTGGTTGTGAACTTAGGAAAAGGGTGGGGTTTTTTGTCAGTTTCATATAATTTCAAATCCTCCTTTCCACAGGAATATTAAAGCTTTTTATACTTGTTAAGCAAAATTGTGGAAAAAATCTCCAAAAGGTAAAATTTAGACTTGCTAAGTTACATGGAAGAAGAGGGAGAGAAAAAATGGGATTCACAGTCAACTGTTAAAAAATATTTAGTTCTGTTGCTCAGAGAGTGCTCTGGTTGCCTTACTGTTAGTATCTATAAAGATCCTTTACAAACATTATTTAATAAGCAGGTACTAGTGCTTTCCATCTACAAAGGAAAACTACATGGTCAAATGAAGAGAGTCTTCAACTATTTCCACCCACTCGGTGAACTCCCACCTCCACCTACAGCTATTAACTTTAATACAGGAGTGACAGTCCTGCCATGTATCCTGTTGTTGTGGTGGTGTGAGAAATCAGACAAGCCCAGATGATGATATCTCAAGGTTTTTTGAGACTTTGATATTCCTGTCATTTAACTGGAGATGGCAAATAAGTATCAGAAACATTATATTAATTGAAACGACACTTTCTGTAAGAAGTCAAGAACTTGAAAGATACAGTTTGAACCTGCCTCTGTTAGGCTCAACAACTTAAAGTCAATCTTCCAAAACCAACATTACATTTAAGAGCAGTTTAAAATGCATATACATTAGTGCTGACCGGTTAAAACCAGTGTTTATTAACTATCACATGAATTATACCCTTTATGGACTACACTTACGGATAATTTATTGCAAAATTTTTTATTTTTTCTTAGCATGTGTGCAAGTTAACAGACAGTCTAATTTATGTTGATTAATATATATGTGATAGTAAACGACAGCTATCTGTGCAACATCTGGAATTCGAGCAGGAAATACACTTATACTGACTATACATAATACACTTATACTACACTATACTGACTACATGTTTTACAACTCCATTTGCCTTATATTTACTTTATCTGAGTCTCTCCTTTCTTTTCAGGTTATATACTAGTCTTTCATAATACACTACAGAATAAGAAATTAGAGTTTAAGAATGTAGTTCAGCAGTCTGTTTAGAGATTTATATTCTTCCAGAGGCTTCTGTTGCCTGAGCCAGACTATAATTTAGATTATCTCTTTAATAGAATCAAGCTCAACACTGCAGTTGTCTTTTCATTCAGTTTAATAAATGAAAAATACTGCTTCCATAACTATTACTTTATTTTTCATGTTTGGAAGCTGATTTAACTAGAATATCTATTCTGACTGCATATTCTATAAAACTGTTTATAATATCAATTACATTCCATCCATTTTACAATGAATTCAGTGGTTTATGGCTGATAATCGAACCTGGTGTTCCTTTTCCTGTTCGCTAACATTTTGTACAGCACGGCAAGGTCATACTGAAGGTATATTTCATTTCTGACAGCAGCAAACATTTGTGAAAAAAAGTAAAGGAGGACAAGCACAGAGTGATTCTGCCTACGGTATGTTCCAGGTAAGACTAAGACTCATCTTTTGCTTGTAGACTACCTTCAGGAAAGAAGATCAAATCTTATTTAGATATAAAAGGCAAGTGTTATTAAGTTCATATGCACATTAATATTTTAAAAGCTGAGAAACAAAACCATATGGGAATAAGTTCAATTCTGTGCAAGAGAGCTGGGGAATAGCCCAGGGGTGCAGCTATATCACAGTTACAAGCAACCATCTTAGCCCTGGGCTGGCAGAGAAACGTGCTGCAGGTGCTACTCTAGTCTTCAGGGCAGCGCAGCCATGGAAAACATGGTGGATTGGGGCTGGTGCTGACACCAACAACTTGCAGGCTGCTGTAACAGAGTGATTATAAAAAAATCATCTGTCTTACTTCTCTCTGAAGCAAGCATATGCCTGGAGTGAGAGTAAAGTCTGTGCCACGATGGATACCAAAATGATAGGAGTTCAGTGACAATGTGAGAAAAACTGGCAACCAGGCTTGCCACAAACTGCTCCTGCTGTGATAAGAAGGCAACTAACTTGTCCCGTCAACAGTCACTGCTCCCAGAAAAACAACCCTGCAAGCCAAGCAGCCCTATCTTCCTCCTCCCCTCCACCTTCCACCCTAATTCCACTCCTTAGGAAAGTAAGGGCAGGGAAGAAGGACTCGTTCTTACCTCTGCTGCTAAGAAGCCTAAAAACAATTTGCATATATAGTGTTTACTAATGTGCA
Source organism: Buceros rhinoceros silvestris (assembly GCF_000710305.1). Lineage (NCBI taxonomy): Eukaryota > Metazoa > Chordata > Aves > Bucerotiformes > Bucerotidae > Buceros > Buceros rhinoceros. The sequence continues at coordinate 14,808 of NW_010429265.1, forward strand.
TATTAGTATTTACAGTAAGAGAGGAGGGGAAAGAAAGATTCCTCTCTCGCTCCAGCTAATAGTTATGCCACAGAATTAGGAGTTGCAGAGGTTGTCTGAGAGGTTTTACGCAAACAGCAAGGAGCGTGAATAGAACCAGGAACCCCTGAAGGTGACTCCTTACTGAAGCAGCCCTCAGTGGTGCTTCCGAGATTTCCAGCTGGGCTCTTCTTTTGGAAAAACCTAGACATATTTTTTCAGTTCATTGCAGTCTAATCTGTTGAGAACACATTTGGAATTTAACATATTTTAACACAGCAGGAAGTGTAGCTAATTCTAACAGTCAGAACAACTTGATTCAGAACTAAGTTGGTCTCCTTTATACTTCTCCTTTTGATATATGTCCATCTGTTTGGTAGAAATCTGTAATTATACTAGATAGAGAGGAGAAAGAAATAAAAAAAGTCAGAGCTTTCGCTTAGTATGACAATACTATTTGATCCACGTTTTGTATTTCAGCATTTCATTTTATGAAAGCCGAAGAACTTACAAAGTAATCACGTAGTTTGAAACCCTGAGTCGTTCCACAGACTAGTGTGACACTTGCAGTCATGCATTTAGTAAATCAGCCTTAAAGAGGACTAGCAATCTTCCATATATCACAGCATTTTCTAAAGCATGTCACCTAAGGTGGCACTAATCCACAACTCTTCTGTCTAGGAAACAGGATATGATATCTGAGAATAGAAGATAACACTACTTAAAACCTTTGGGATGACAGTGCTAGGGAAAAGAAAAGGAACACTCCAAGAAGAGTTTGATTTTCTTTGAGAACTTGCAACCCGTCTTAAAAAGGCCTCAGCTTTCTGGTTTTGCCCCAGATACAGCTAATGGGAGTGAAAGAGTGCAGGAATTCCTGCACTGTACCTAATTAACACCATCTAGAGCAGATCAATTAATACTTGCAGATAAGGCAAAAGAAATGAGTGAAAACATACCCAGTCTTAAATGCCATTATGCCCACAAATGAAACAGCTCAAGAAAGTGTTCAGAAAACATTTAACACACAGAACACTTTTAGAGACAGCACTCTGGCTACTTGACAAGACTGTATGTCAGAGCAGGTTAAACGTAAGCCTGAGGACAAATATCAGGACTTTCCTAGAAAGGCAGAGAGGATGGAAAGCCTGCTTAACCAAAAGTACAGAGCAAATGGTATCAAGTTTGGATACCTGGAGAATTCAGCCTAATCTTCAAGAAACGCAAGTAGAGATCTGTCTGGGAAAAAAAAGATTTGTCATACACAGCAATTAAATGGAATTATTGCTCCAGGGCTAAAATTGCATCCAGAGAAGCTTAGTAGTAGATTAAAGTACCTTTCCATGATATTGGCTACACTTGGTTGTCTTTGCTAGCAGTGTTGTCTCCAGGTGGCTGGAACACGTTGTATCCACTCTGCTGACTCATGCTTTAAATCACAGAAGTCATATACCTGTCAAAGAGCACAAACTTGGGCTCATTTCCTATTCCACATAAATCAGAATGAAGTAGGTGTGTCTGCTCTAATGGTTAGACAGTCCCACACAAGATTTACTTAATCGAGCTTGACCAAATGTTATACTGTTAGGTGTTTTCATGGGAAAAGGGAAAAAAAAAAGTAGACTTAATTTTGCAGCAGCTGTTAGAATGGTGAGGATGACAATAATGATCAGAGAAAAAGTTTTATCAGAAACATCAAATCAGGTGATAAAATTATTAAATTTGGCAGTATGTGGGTGGCTTATGGGTATAGCGTTTCACAATGAAGGCACCTCCTGTTGCTATACAGTCCACTTTTCATATTTTTAAAGCTGATGAATATCAAATGTGAAACATGCCGTGTAGCTAGAAGGGTCTGCAAGTAATTTGCGGTGCTAAGAAGTCCTCTTAAAAGCGTGTGGTTTCTTGATTGTGACTTACTTTATCTTTTTAACTTTGTCTACTGTACCATAGCAACAATCCACCAAACATTTTGCAGGTAACAGGGCCAAACACATGAAGTATTTCACCACTGAATTTTTATCGGAAAATACATTAAACTGAACGACAGTGTTATTAATATCTCAAGAATCTGAAATTGTGTCTTCCTGAAATAGTAACGCAACCTTGATACCAGGGGACAAACTCACTGATCGAAACGTAAATTCACTTGAGCTCATATTCAAGCCTCAGTCTGCTGAGTCAAGTAGTGGTTCTAAATTTTATATTTAAACTGTTCCAATTGAAAGTATCTGCTTGTTTTGTAGTTGGCAATTTGTCACTATCCATGTGAAATGAATTTGAATCAATGACATGCAAGGGAAGAGATATGTATCACCTTACCTTTTAATTGAACTGCTATATACAAATCTGAACTTGTCCCTAACTATGTATTGCTCAGGCAATAAATGCTGGCACCAAGGTTGGCATTAGTATAGTCATCTGTAGTTCATCTGAGGACTTGATGCTAAAAAGAATTAATACAAGGAACAGAAGCCACAACAGGCAGAATCCTTAAAAAACAAACTAATAATAAAACAACTGTGTTTTAAATAGTATATTAAACAACTTAGCCAGAAATATAAAGTAAAACTGTAACGGTGAATACATAACACTGCACATAGCTATTTGCCTTTTTATGTTGTATAAACTGGTGTAAGAAGCCATAAGTCTGCCTGCTTTCCTCCAGAAAGAAAATCTCATGAGAGCACTTCAAAGAAAAAAGCACAAATTTGCTTAAGCAGCTCCTAGACTATATTTCAGGTTTCATGCCTCATCTCGAATCCTCCCTTTGCTTGCAACAAAACCAGACACCAAACAAAACTTGTTGCGTGGTTACTTCTCACATTGCCTAAACCCACATAAGTGGATTTAATCCCTCCACTTTTTTCAGTGTGCCCCTATATCCAAATTCTACATGGAGGACTGGACCTCCAGGACTCCCGTTCTTGTCAGGCCCCGGCCGCCCCGTGCCCAGGTCTGTGATGTCCGGAGGTAGAGCAGCGACTCTTTCATGGGCACCCCCTTGCCTTGGGGAAGGAGCTTGCGTGCCCTTGTGAGGTTGAGAGCTGTGCTGGTGGTGGCATGTGCCTCCGGTGGGGTCTCCCAGGCCAGACAGGTCTCAACTGAAGGGTCAGACAAAGTGTGTCCACGGGCAGGATGGGCTCACTAGCCTTCGGGCAGCCATCCTAGGAGAAGGACAACTCTGACTCCAGACCCGGGCAGATGGAGCTCGTTTAGCCTTGTAAGGCATCCATCATCTAAGAGAAGGATACTCTAACCAAACTTACGACCCGAGGACTTCGCTGTCACCGTCCAAGCTCGCTAGGCGCTGGCAGATGAACCTCAGGTGTAAAGGGTGGAGCCAGTTCTGTGCATGCTGCGCCTCACCTAAAAAATCCACCGCGCAGACCCGAAGGGTGCACTCATCGCTTGCAGTGAGCATGGGAAAAGCCCTTCCCAGATCTTCGTTCGCGAAGCCAAGCCGTGATGATGATGATGATGACGACATGGAGGACTGTGAGATCAAGAAGACAGGGTAGCCTCACGAAGAAATGAACGTTACAGTTACTGCAATCATCCGTCACAGCCATACAGGACTCACTGAGACATGAAAAGAAGAAAGTTACACAGATTAGAGAATTTTACCAAAGTCCACTTTTTTCCTTGCCTCCCTCCCAAGTTTAGTCATTGTTCTCATTCCATGGCAAAAAGTTTGTGCAAGTGTTTTAGGCCGTGGATTGTTTGCCAACTGGAAATTGAGCATTTGATGTTAAATTATTATTTGAGTGAATTGTATGTATTGGTATTTTTCTATTTGAATGAATTAACTTGATTAGTGTAAGAACCTTATTTACTTTTTATAACTTGCAAATATCTGCATTTGCTTACTGTATCTATGAATAAATAATAAACTTCACATATAGTCCACAAAGTTCCATTCCTTCTGCAACTGTTCGTTCATACTTTGCTGCAATTTCGTCTTCTGCTAATGGTTTTTAAACAGAAGCTGATTCTCCAAATACCTGAATGCAACTAAACAACAGCAGGTGGGGCCCAATACCATCATGAATGAGGAGCCCATCACTGAGAGAGGTCTGTAGCACATGCGTGCAGAAAGCAAAGAAATGGATCTCCTGCCATGCTCTCCAAGCTTCAGATAACCACTGATTTATAGATATTTCAGACTAAAAAATTAAACAAAGTGTTTAGTAGTCATGCATGCACGAGGAGGGGCTTGATCATTTTAGCAGAGGAGAATTTCCATTTTTGATGTGGTGGGTTTGTGCCTGGGAGGGCGGGGGTGTTGGTAGTTGGGGAGGGAGCTACTAGCATGGCTTCTATAACAAGCTTCGAGAAGCTCCCCCAGCCCCAAGTCAGACCTGCCTTTGGCCAAGACCAAGCCAATCAGCTCCTCTGCGATAAACACATTTAAGAAGGGAAAACCTGTTAGGCAGATCCTTTGTTTTGGGAGCTCTTTTATTTTGAAGAGGAATAGGACAAGAGAAAAACAACCATATGGAAACCCAGGTCAGTGAGGAAGGAAGGAGGTGGGGAGGCATGCCAGAGCAGCCATGGCTGTTCGAGCCATGATGAGAAGGCAGGCTGAGCCCTTTGAGATCAACAGTGGAGAAGAATCCCATCTGCAGCCCTTGGAGGACCCCACTCTGGACTAGGTGGCTGCTCCTGAAGATGACTTTGAATGGGGCCCAAAATGGAGCAATCTGTCACTGGTTGAACCACAGACCATGGAAGGGATCCAGGTTAGTAGGAGAAGTTTGTGGAGGTCAGTCCCTCATGGGTGGGAGACCGTGTTGGTGCAGGGGAGGACTGTGAGAAGGTTTCCCCCTGAGAAGGAAGGAGTGGCAGAGACAGCAATGAATGGACTGAGACTGACTGCAACCCCATTCCCTGCCGCCCTGCACCACTGGCAGGGAGAAGGTACAGAGCTGGGCCTGGGAAGAAGGCAGGGGTGGGGGGAAGGTGTATTTATTTAGGATCTGGTTGTATTTATGATTAATACTATAATGTCCCACTCTGATTCAATTGGTGAATTGGTGGTGGTTTGGTTTAAATTAAATTGATTTTGTTTCCCTGAATGGAGTCTGTCTTTTTCCCCATGACGATAGTTGGTGAGTGAGCCCTCCCTGTCCTTTGTCTTGATGCTCTTGTACGTTCTCCTCCCCATCCCACCAGAGGGGGCTAGGAGTGAGTGAGCAGCTGCGCTGTGCTTTGTTGCCAGCTGGCTGTGCTTAAACCATGACAGTTGTCCAGAAACCTGTGTCTAGGAGCTCCTCATTTTAACACTTATGGTGTGAGAAATTCTCCCCTTGATAATGTATTTTAAGTCTGTTGCCTAATTATTTGTTTTCCCTTACTCTGTATCGTGCAAAATCCTGAAATTCTTATCCTGTTTTTTCCATATAATTTTTGAATTTGTGGAGCTGTGTAATGAATTCAGTTAATGATCAAAGATAACACAAAGATATCAAAGAGGAAGCGTGTGGAGAAGAAACAGAGATAATACAGTGTAGCAGAGAATAAGACATGTGCAGAAGTAGCCAGTCAGTGACTCATTGTCCACACCTGCCTGCTCCTCAAGAGTCGCAGAATTCAGTCCCTTGCCTGTTCATGAGAGATCAGCCAAGTCACAGCAGGTTATGTACACCACTTCGGGCTGGGCACCTCTGAGGTGCAGCTCAATGAAACAGAGGACATGATAACAGAAACCTTTTAAAGCATCCAGCATA
>NW_010429266.1:0-445 GCF_000710305.1 Buceros rhinoceros silvestris
GCTGCAGTCTGCGGATGGGGACAGGACCAGTGTCACCATCACAGCCCTGGGTTTGTGTGATGTGACTGTGCCAGGGAGGGTACTGGTGCCTGCTGGTCGATGGTCTGAAGGATGCTCTATGGCGCCAGTATCCATGACCGGTGCCAGCTGCCTGCCCACACTGTGCCAGTGCTGGTGGCTCAGGGAGCAGCACTCACATGGGGCACGGTGCTGTGCCAAGATGCGGTGCCCGTGAACCCCGCCTGGGCTGGCCAGTGAGGGTGCCTGATGGTTGGGGTGCCCACTGCCCAGTACTGGGGTGCCCAGTGCCCAGGGCCTGGTATCCGGATGCCCAGTAGCTGGTGCGGGTACTTGGTATGAGGATGCCCAGTGCTTGGTGTGGGTGCCCAGTACCAGGATGGCCAGTGGCCAGTGCAGGGGCCCAGGGCTAGGACGCCTGTGCCCC
>NW_010429266.1:545-825 GCF_000710305.1 Buceros rhinoceros silvestris
ACCAGGATGTCCAGTGGCCAGTGCAGGTGCCCAGTGCTAGGACGCCTGTGCCCAGTGAGAGTGCCCAGTACAGGGACATGTGGTCCTGCTGCGTGTGCCCAGTACTGGCATGGCCAGTACCCAGTGGTGGTGGTGCCTGGTGCCCAGTATGGGTGCCCGGTATGGGGATGCCCAGTACTCAGTAGGGGTGCCCAGTACCAGGATGCCTGGTGCCCGGTGGGGATAATCAGCGCTGGGATGCTCCGCGCCTGGTGTGGGTGCACAGTGCTGGGATGCCTGG
>NW_010429267.1:0-15937 GCF_000710305.1 Buceros rhinoceros silvestris
CCGCAGGGCGCAGCCTCGGGTGTGGCGAGTAACGTCCTCACCTGGACGTGGTTTTCCAGAGCCACCCAGGCGAGACGTTGGCCGCACGGAGCGCAGAGAGGCCACAAGGGCTTCTTGGTGCCAGCACGCTTTGAGGGAACCTCTTCCTCTTGGCACTGCAAAAGGCTCATGTGAAACTCGCTGTTGGGGTACGGAAGGCAACTGAAGAGGAAAAGGTTCCTCACCTTCTCTTTTTTAGGTGGATGTGTTTCCCCAGCATATGACTGTGTTCAGTAAACTCCTTTCTCTCCTATCCTCTTCCTTTTCTACAGCTCTGTTCTGCCTGTAAACCTGAGGAAAGACGAGGTTCTGCTGGGCTCTGCAGTGCACAGCTCCACCAGCAGCTCAGTGCATGTGGAATCAACACCAACCTTAAGAAACACCAGCTTGAAAAACCACCCACATCCTTCAGGCCACCCAATTCCCATACAGCCAACTGCTTGGGGCTGAAGGTAACATCATGTCCCTATCACCAGCAGCCTGACCAGGACTGCAGCACTTCTGAGAGGTGTGAAGATTCAGTTGCTATTCATGCAAGTTTTGCTTAAAATTCAAATTTAAGTTGAATTCAACTCATCTTGTCTGACCTCTGAGTTCAGTGAGGCTCCTCAGGTCTGGAGGGGTGAAGCCCTCACCCAACAGTGGTGATGCACATTTCAATTCCAGACAACAAAACTGTGGTACAAACCTTTATTATCTTGCACCTCCTTGCCACAGCTATTGTGGAAACAACGGACATTCATCTTTTACAGGTACTATCAAAAGTTACAAGGTGTAAAATAGACTGCCTAGATCACAAACTGAAAGTTCTAGAGGATTACTTTCTGTGAACGGAATTTGGCAGAGATGCTCACCCCCAGGGGAACAGGTAGCCCTGAGCACCTTGAGGAGGCAGTGGTACATCTTGCCGAGAGATGACCAGCTTCCCTGGGTTTACCTGTGTCACAAAAAGGCACAAAGAGAAACAGCACCCCCAGGAAGTGTGGACATCCCACCAGAAACCTCAGCACCGCCTGGTTCTCCTCACTGGAGAGAAGGCTGTCACCATCCCCACTAGCTGCCTGCTCCTGCTTCGTTCAGCACCGTGGCAGTGGTGGGACTCGTGCCTGCACTAGCCACCGCGGCTCTGCAGCTCCCAAGGCTCTGGCCTTTAAGCTCAGTCCTGCAGGGCTGTTCTACAAACCCGCACAGAGGTAAATATTGTAGATGACGTCACACCTATCCGGTTTAGAGACCGATACTCTAGACAGTTTGTTAATAACCAGTACTTTGGGAGGACCTTCATAAGCCATACGCAGCAGTTCTTGAGCAACAACAAATAGTTAAGTAGTTTGGAGATTTTGTTTCTTCTGTTTTCTCCGTTTTCCTGTGTTACAAAGCCATGAAAACGTCAGCAGGCAGAGCAACACAATCCCCACGCCTTCTAACTGTGCCAGTTACGGAGGGTGTTTGGAGCCCACCAAAACATCCTCGTGGAATTCGAGGTAAGCTGGTTTGTGGGGTACCTACCCTCTGGAGCAGATGTTGCCCCCAAAGCAGTCTTACCATATTCCCTAGAAGGTCTGGCTAATTTGATCGACAACAATCCATTGTCATTCCCCATCCTCGACCCAGCACTAATGCTTTTAGATTTACATCTTGACCTTCTGTATCATTAAGGTAATGGGAAAAGAGCAGACTGTGAATTGGAGGAAGTATCTCATTAGAGCAGATGATCTAGGAACCCTCTGACACAGACTCCGAATTCTTCTTTTATGAATACTCAGCACTACTCACCAGGGCAGCCAGCAAGAAAACCAGGAGGAACAGTTCTCCTGAGGAAACCAAGCTGCTTAAAGCAAGCCAAACACTTCGGGAAAGCCAGATCCACAAAGTCCACGGACAGGTAGAAAACATTTACAGCTACAAGGATTTATCTTGTGAAAAATTCAGTAATATACTGTAACTCTTCACACACCATTATCTCCAGGATTGAGGCATTTTAACTGAAAAAGCATTTGGCTGAGATGGGTCTTTCTTTCCTTTTTTTAAATGGATATCCACACTTCTCCCACCCTCAGGCGCCTGCTTTGTGCACAGAGCATCCTCCTAACCTGCCGCGCCCCAGAGCTGTGCTCACCCTGCCTTGGCTCTTACTGCCGTGTCACGCTGCAGCACAGCCGTCCACGTACTTCCCCAGGTCTATCAGCAGGGAAGGCCAGCCCATGTTTCCTGGTGAAGTTTCAGAGCTGGACTGGACACACCGGGCTCCCCTTCTCTTCAAGTAAGCGCTTGGCCTATCATCGCAAGTTCACACAATTCTCCTGCCCTGAGCCCGCTCTCCTCCCAGGCTGAACTACCAAACCAAGCCACTTCACCTTCCAAACCAACGACCCAGAGCACAGCTTGCCCCAAAAATGTCGCTCAGCGATTCCCATCACCCGGTGTAGACAGGCTGGCAGAAAGCTCCACACACTGTTCTGCTCCAGGCAGGGGCTTCTTTGCTCCACAGCGACAAACCACCTTTGACAATACCCTATTCAGGGCAGAAAGCTCCCATTTTTTCTTGAATTCACACGGAAAAGGCTTATCCCAGCCATCTGCTGAAAACACAACCCGTTGTTGCTACGAAGGGCAGCAGGGTCCTGCTACCTGATGTCACATTTGATCCGTGCTGGTAAATCTCTTGACTTCTGATCAAAGACTTCTCGGGTTTATACTTTTCCTGCTTGTGATGGCATCATGCTGGAGCAATTTCCTCTGTTCAAGATATGGTGGGTACTGTGGTGGTACAAACGCCTCTGTTGAACCTCTTACTGGCATCTCTGGTATGGATGAACTTAAAAGGACAACTCAAAACAGCACTGGCTTCGTGGCTCACACCCCAAGGAATATTTTCCCACAACAGTAAGATAAAAATCAACAAATCATCTAATAATTCCTCCTTAAAATTATTCCTTACACAAGGATAATTACAGACTGCAAAACACAGATTGCAAGAAGGTCATCTTTCACCATACGCTGGTTTTTTTCCATACGATTTGGAATCACACGTTGCACTTTGCTACTCGAAGATGAGAGATTTATGCTCTGGGATCCCATAATTTCTTTTGTGTTCTTCAAACAATTGTCTCAGTTTCTGCAGGTACAACGCGTGCAGCTGTTCGATCTCTGCAGCGCTGGGGTTCAAGTTCTGTTTGACAGGGATGGGGCTTCCCACTGCAAATCAAACACAACAGCAGCATTAGCTTCACAGAGGTCTCTTTTTGAAGAGGAACTGCTCTCCCTCCTGGCCCAGCTTCACCACAGCTCCCAGAGACGTGGTGGAATCACAGCACAATTCTCTTGCCCTAGGGCCTCATCCTGCCTTTCACATACCTGAGCCCTGGGTCTCTACTGCCTTTTGCTCAAGTTCAGATTAAATGGATTTAAAACACCCATCATTTCAATCTGGCAGCAAAAGAGCCAAGGAGAAGGGGGTTAAGCTCTGACTTGAAGGAGCGGTTTACTCTTCAACATATAATCCCATGGGCTCTGCACCATCTTTCCATCGGGGTCATGCTCCCCAAGCTCAAAGCAGCATTAAACCCATGTACCCTCTCACCTTCTTCTGTTCTGTGTGAATACTAGAGGTATCCAGTGTGAGGGACGTGCCCAAGAGGACAGTGGAAACATCCCTTGGCCTAGGGAGGAGTAGCACCCCAAGCCCTGTCAGGTGTCTCTGAACCATCCATTGCCCACAAATACCATTCCAAGGCTGTGGAACCCCTGCAACCTGCTCCAACTAAGAGCAAGAGGGAGATAATTCCAGAGGGCAATAATTCCAGAGGGCAGCTGCCACCTCCTCCGCAAAAAGCCATGGCTAAAAAGCCTGCGATGTGCTACGAGAGGCTTCCCATGACTTCAGTCTTGCTTGTGTGGTTCAGTTACTAAGATTTTGACAGCTGCTCTTGCACTGAGAACTTAACAGACCCAAGGCAGACTGCAGAGGAGGCCTCTGCAGAAAAGCAGAGTTAAAAGAACCCCCAGAAGCTTTTAAAAGGCACCTGAAAATCCCTGTCAACCAACGTCGCCACTTCAGATTGGACAGTGTTGAGGGAAGGGAAGTCTAACCAGAACCACAAAAGGGCTGATTCTGCATTTTCCTGCTGCAGCATCAGCTGCCAACAGCTCTTGGGCCCTACGCAGTGCTGAAATTCAGACTCTACGTGGCTAAGGCTGTCAGCCCAGAAAATGTGGTGCTCTCCTTCCGATGCTCTGAAAACTTTTTGGCTTTAAAATATGTGACATTTTTAGACTGCCTGTACACAATGTGCTGATGCAGATGGCTGTTCCATTAAACACAAATGGAACTTTCCATGGTGAAGGAATGCCCCAGGGAGCTGCAATGCCATGAAGCAGCAGCCTGCTGAAGGGCTGCGGAGCTCTGGTACAGAGCAGACAAACCCTTGGGTTTCCTTGGGGACAGAAACCTGTGAATGAAGAAGATCTGGCCTGGGACAAAGGGGAAAGGGAGAAAAGAATCCCCTCTTAATTGGAGAAGGACAGGAATGAAAAAAAATGATTAATTGAAAAGGAAATATCTCTTTAAAAGCTCTCACCCTGCTTTAGATGCACAGTGACCAATCGCTTCCGTTAGATTTCCTCATTCACATGGAAATTAGTAGCACGCTTACAACTTAAACGTTCACAGAGCATTAGGAACTGCACAGGGAACTCACCAACAGTATGAATAGGCTGCCGGTACGGGATTAAGCCAAAACTGTACTGAAATACTCCTCGAGCGTGAAAGAGCGGTAGAGCAAAGCCCATTATCTTCTGCATCTTCTCCTGGACATTTCTGAGCCATGAGCCTTTAGGGTTTGCCACTTGCTTGAACAGTTCATTCTCGCCAAAGGAGAACACCGGGACCAGATGAGCCCTGGAACACAATGACCCTGCTGAGAATCCCACCTCGCGGTGGGAGCAGCACTGTGGTTCACGGCAGCTGCCTGGCAATGGCTTCACAAGAAGCAGCACAGCGAGCTTCGGCAGCTCCGAACTCCAGCAGCTCTTCTGATACGCAGCTGCTCTGTGGGGTTTGGGGTTCAAAAAACAACCAAAGTGATTGGCATATAATAGCCACGAGCTTTTGGGCAGCATTTACGCTGGTTGCTGCCCATGCCAACGTTTTATGGCTCTTCACAATCATAAAAATGAATGATTGAACATATCATCATCATGATTACGATCTTCATCACTACTATTTTGGCAAGTCCACCCTTGTTCTGCTGCATTTGCTCTCTTAGCCAGTAAATACACCTCATTGCTAACCTTAAACTGCTCCTGGCTGGCAGGCAGCAAAGCCAGACCTCGGCTTTCCTCTGCCTTGTGACTGGAGCGATGCACACACTTGGTTTCAGCACAAACCCCGTGATAGAACCCAGATACCCCTGCTGCTGCCGCAAGCACAATGCCAGACCTCACTGCTGTCCAGTTCCCAGAGAAACCCAGCTTCCTCCAGACTCCCTCGGAAACACCAGCCTCAGTCCCCGACTAGCAGAGGTCACATCCTACCCACAGCAATTACATGAACTCCCTTTGGCTCCCGCACGGCTTCATCAATTCTCATTCAGCCCATGAATTGCTTGGCAGGAAAGGCACCGGCTGGCTCCCGGACAAATGGAAAGCCTGGTACATACTGTGGCGAGGCAGATACACCACTTTTTACTACAAGGCTGAGACAAACAGAAACATCTTGTGGTGCAACAGCACCCTGAGACTGTAAGGATTGTTCTAATCTAGCAAAGGCTTTTGCAAGATGCTCTGTAGGAGGTTGAGGCAGAGAAATAAGTAACTTGGGATTGTGTAATTAAAGCTAAGTTAGCTGAGTCACCATTTGCTTAATCTCGTCAAGATTTCTTCACACCAGATATCTGATTGCCTCGGACCAAAATGTCTTTTCCAGAAATGCAGAGGACTTTCACTGATGTAATCAGGCCACATTAGATGTGTTCTGGGCCGAGGAGCGAGCCTCCACGCCACCCTTGCTCCCCGCGCTGCCCCTTCCTTCCTTGGTATTTGATGCTGCAGATGAAAAGCACCAGACACACACACAGGTGCTGATGGCAGGGGGTTCTCCTCATCCATCTCCCACAAGCCTCCCTTGCTCTTTCATTCCCACATGAGCTGGAAGCTTGTTTCACATTTTTTTAATTAGAAACAACATGTTAGAATCAGAAGCAGTTACTGGACGCGGAGTCTTTGGACAAGAGCTAAGGGCTGGTGACAGTGCTGTAACACCTACTGTGTAGACATGAAGTCAGGATTCCTACAGCTCTTTCACAAAGAGGAGGATCAACATTTGAAACAAAGCACTTGGTTAGGAAAGAAGTGGCCATTCCCGTGTTTGGGAAATGTCCTGATACGTTGTTGTCGGCTGGGGATGCTTTTGAAATCAAGGCCACCAGGGCCATGGGTGGATTTGGTTTCTCAATCTGTTCAGAGGGGAAATAAACACCCTCCTTTATGACGGATCAGATGCTTATGGACATGCTCAAACAAAAGCGCATCTAAATATCTGTCTGAACTTATTGCTTAAATATAAAAGCTACTGATAGTGTTCAGGATCCCACTGGATTCCTCAGCAGCTGAGCAGAAACTGAGTAAAGACTCATCCAGGCACTAAAGCCCGAATTTAAATACCGAAGTGTGGTTTCTGGGTACAAATCAGACCAAAATGTTACTTTCTATCAGAGAACAGATCCTTTACGAGACTCCCAGTGAGGTGTATTGGAAATCCTCTTGGAACCCTGATACAAAAGGGCTCCTAGAAAAAATGGACCTCAGCACCCTGGGTGCACAAAGAGCTCTGCTTCCCAGAGAGCACCTTCCCCCAGTTCATCGCTTCAACACTCAAACCTGCTTTAGTTACACACTGATGGCTGCTGGATAGTAAAAAATAAGCTAGTTTTTTCCTTGAGATTTTCACCCCAAATTCCCAGAAACTTACTTTGCAAATAACAATCTCCAAAGCCTTTAGAGTAACAGTGAAAACAAACCTTCCTAGACCACAGTTTTCAGCAATTTAATAAAACAGGGCATAGCTTTCTAATATTTTTGTTGCTTGCTTAAAATGGTAATAAAATTCTATACCTTCCATTTACAGCACGGAAAACAGAGCGTCTGCTCCGCTCAGCATGAACAGCTGAGGTTTACTGATGCCGTTTCATAATTCTTACTCCTTGCTAGTACAAAACCCCCCTGAAACAAAACTCCAAGGTATGCTAATAACACCTACTGCTTTCAAATGATGAAAGACGAGAAGTTTCCAACACTCCCAGATGGGATCTAGGTGGATAGACTGGCTCCTCTGCCAGTGCTCAGACACGTGATTTTGACAAATTCTCAATCTAATACATAGAATACCAACTATATTTCAGAATCGATCTGTCCTCAAAGGGTGCTTACGGCAGCCCGGATGGGAAACCTACCCGTGTTTCAAGGCCATTTTAATAAAGCCCTTCCTCTTGAGGATGTTCAGGGTTAAACTGCCAGGATGGGCGTTCAGAGACTCCTCTGCTCCTCCGATCACGATGACAGATGCGTGGCCACCTCCTTTGTTACTCAGCACGTACGAGACGCTCTCCTTGGACGCAGAAACCATTCCTTTGGGAGCAAACATTTTGAGAGTGACTGCTGGATGGTCCCATATTTAGATATTTAAAGGTGTATCTTAACGGCACAGGGCTCAAAGAGCTGTATTCAATCCCCTCACTCTGCAACAGGTTTGGTCTTGGGGAAGTCCTAGACATCGGCACCGAGGGTTTAACAGGACAAATAGAGGACTTGCAAGCTCAGACACAACGAAGGTAGTCTAAATTACAGCCTAGAGATAAGTCTAGTTTGTGCTGGTGTTTTAGGGGTTCTTTTATTGGTTTGGGGTTGGGTTTTTACAGGGTTAGTAACAAAGCATGCTCTTCTGCAGACCAAGCAAAGAACTCAGTCTCCTGTTTCCCACTCGCTTCTTTTCCTATTAGGGGCATTACAATGAGGATTATGAAAGCATCACCAGAAAGGGAAGATGACTGCGATCCAGCTTCGCAAGCTGGCCACCAAGTGGAGTAACTCGCTACTGGAGCAAGCTCAGCCCTCAGTAAAAAGCTACTTCCATTTGCCCTATGTCATCCCCGTCACCATTACTCTGAAAAATGCAGCTGACCCGAGACTCACAGGTAGTTCGAGTGATGCTCCTTCACCTATCGGCATTTTCTCCGGAAGAGAAAGAGCTGCTGTCTTTCCCCATGACAGAGTTATCTGCCCGCTGAAGCCGAGATGCCAGCCCACAGGCAGGGCTCGCATAGCAGCTTGGCACTGCTGCAAGTGCTCTTCCCAAGGAGGGCTGCGGCCTGGCAGGATTTGGAGACAGGCAGCACAGGACTGGGAGATGGAGCAGCATGCTGGGAGCACGGCTTCCAGTACACGGAGGATTTTGCAAGCATTTTATGGTTTGAGTGATAACCTGCATTACACCAAAGGTCCCCCCTGGTTTATCAGATACACTGCTGTGAGGAATGAGCTGCAGTGCTGGTGATTCTGCACCGTGCTTCTTACTCAAGCTGCTTCTCATCTAGCAGGTAAATATTTGTTCCTATGGATCCAGATGCCAAAAGGGTGTAAAGCTGACTTGCAGGCCAGACAACGTTTAAAGCTGTCACCTTCCACCACTGCCAGTCCCTCACCTTCGCAAGGCTGAAAGAATCCCCGGGGAAATGGCGTTTGCGCGGAAGGGTATTATCTGGC
Source organism: Buceros rhinoceros silvestris (assembly GCF_000710305.1). Lineage (NCBI taxonomy): Eukaryota > Metazoa > Chordata > Aves > Bucerotiformes > Bucerotidae > Buceros > Buceros rhinoceros. Next base: position 8,800 of record NW_010429267.1, read on the forward strand.
ATGCTGACGTACCCACGGCTACATGAGTCTGATACTAATCTGAGCACCATCCCAGGCGTGTTTCAGCAAATGGAACAGCTTTATCTGCAATCATGGCGTCGCTGCTGCAGCTAGGAATACGAGCTAGAGCTCTGCCTCCCAAACCTCGTCTGTGCACCAGACCTACTCACTCAAATTCTCTAGTTTCACGAATATTAAGTAAAATAACTCCCGTATTAAACCACCGTGGGAGGACGCTACTCCTGATTTCATGACACATTTTTCTGTTCCCAAAATGTTATTGCTTGTTACTTTTATCTTTTATTGCTGCAATATCAGTCATGAATATCAGCCCTTTATGACAAGTGCTGTTCCGAACAGAGAAGTTGCTGTCTACAGGGTTTACATCTCCATTAAAACTACATGAATTGGCCATACAGGACTTCAGTACGAAGCCGGTAATTAACTACCGACTAGAAAGCTATTTGCCCTGAGCAGGACTTCAAGCCTTTCAGAGAAGAGATAATCCTTGATTTATTTTACAAGTGCCTGTGCCACTTGTAAAACAAGCTAAACGCTGTTAGAAATGAGTATGACCTTCTCCTCTCGCAGATAACTGGCACTCAGTACCTTGTGCAGTCTCACGGCTCACAGGAAAAACAGCAATTTTTTTTCAGAAAGGAAAAAAAAAGCTCATGGATACAGTTTAAGAAAACTGTTAATAAAACCTTTCAAATTGTTTTGCAAGAACAGTTCATTGTAAAACAGAGATTTAATTCAGCACCATCTCTGTTGAACAGAGATTTAATTGAGCACCAATTCTGAAGTGAATTCACGGGGAGGGGAACAGACCCGACATTTGCAGCGGCAGCTGCCACCTTCTGCTTGTACTTACCAGCACTCATGACGTATTCTCTGAAGAAGGGGCAGCTGAACCAGATGGGCATGATGTGAAGATATGGAGTGAGCCCAGGAAATAAGTTTTTGAAACTTGGACCGGTGCAGAAGTTTCCAAAGGCTCCAGCTACCAGGACTCCGTGAGGGTGAAAGCCGAGTAAGTAGTTGTGATGTGGACTCAGATCTGAAGTTTTTATCAGCTGAAAAATAGAGACAGGGGACGACATGAAAATACTCACCTCAGAAGGACCCCCAAAAACAACTAGTATGGAAACTGCACCTTGACAGGACACAGAACTGATGACAAGTCATTTCCTTCTGAGCATTTTAAGCTACTGTCCCCTTGCAGAGCTGAACAAAGTTTGACTAGACAGCTCTCAGGAAACCATGTCTAGCATTCACTGTGCTGAGGCACTACTTTGTGAGTCAACAATCCGAGTAAAAATCAGCCCCATCCTTTTTTGTCACTAAATCTCAGACTTCCCAAGTTTTAGAAAGAAGTGAAGTTCACGCTGGAGAACGAGAATTTCACCAACGATGAGTCGGAGGCATTTGTCCGTGCTCACAGCTATTCGAGCTGTCTCTGTTCCAGTGTTTTCAGTTCTGTGAGAAACCTTTTACTCACGTGAATGGGAAAATATTCCCTGAAGTACTTCCAGAGAGTCCAGCTCCTGACCCACTGGGACCGTCTGCCTCCCATGCATGGCGTCTGCCAGTCAAGGTACAGCCACAGCAGGTACAGAACGGCCAGGAACCAGAATTTGCCCAGGATAAGGATCACGAAGAACCCACAGCAAAATTCTGCTACAAGAAACAAAAAGAGGAAACCACAGCAAGCGTTACTGGTGCCTGTCTCCATTAGTGACTCCTTGAGTGGTGTCAGGCAATCACTCCCCCTTTCTGATCCTTAATGTTTCCACCTGTAAAACAGAGGGGGCAATTCTCGTCCCCATGAAGAGTGCTCTGTGACTGGCCAAAGAGATGTGCTAGGCAGGACCAAAACAGAAAGGGGTTCCACTCCAGCCTCTAAATGTGTCACTGTGTGTGGGAACTCACCATTGCTACGGAAATACAAAAGCAGTTTGAAGTCCTGATACTTTCAGACCCAGGTCATTAAGAATATTTTGAAGAAAAGTCATTACCATCTCAAAGAAGAGATCCTGAAAGAGTAGAAATGTCTAGAAAGGATGCCAAGACAAGGATGCTTTTTAATTGCCATAAATCAATTAACTGCAAGTTGTTAGGCAAGTATTTCTATTTCCTAACCTTCCTTTCAGAAGGACTTTTGGCTCAGAGCAGAATCAAACGACTTTGACTTTTACTACCAGGTTTGTAGCCAAGGAGCTGAAAGGTGCTCTGCATCCTTGCTGGAGAGCTAATGGCACCAGCAGCAAGAAGGGCCAGACAGCGCTATCTAACACCACCGAGACAGGCACACGAGATCAACAAGCTCAGGGCTTTGTTCTGGCTACAACACACCCCTGGGCACAGGTAAGGTATGAGGGGAGAAGTCAGCTGTCAGCACTTCTAAAGGGAGCTCAGCATCTTGGAGGACAAAGCTGGGTGATTGTTGCATTTGCAACAAGACCTGCGAAGCAAATTCCTTCTGCCATACCTCCTTATTATTCCCACGCGTTAACAGCCTGCGAGATGGGTTAAACCCCTGATGACTCAAACCCGATGAGCCTATAAATACAAACCCAGCATTTTCCCCTTCGGAGAAGACAGCGAGTTAATAAACGGCAACCGCTTTACCCAAATTCATAAACAAATTCCAGGCAACAGGTGAATGACTTGAATTCTTCACTTCACTGTGTCATTGCCTCCTGGGAGGTAGCTGATGCTTCGCCCTCTGAGACTCTGAGTCTGCAGCCCTGGGCACCAAATTCACAGAACAGTTAAACCCCACAGAGTGGTGTTTAGTGACAGGAAGCAGGAAACCAGCACTTTGCGGGTGATCCTGGCAGCTGGAAACTCCAAATGCATTTGCAGTTACCAAGGAGTCAAAAATGTTTGAACAGTACCTATTGTGAGTGCCACCAAATCTACGACTGTCCCCTAGAAGGGCCTCCTGTTACTCCTGGAGCAGTCACAGACCATGGCTGTCCAGTGCAGGCTATCCCAGGAGACCAGGGTGCTCGTCCCAGTATTACCAGCACTATGGGCTCCCTGTAGCACCCCACAAAGCCAGGCAGAGCAGCTCACACTGAGACCTCCAGACTGCTTGACACCTCAGAACCACAACCACGTCCTCTCCTCAGCATTAGTTTTCAGAGCAGCAATGGCCCCGAGCTGGGTACCTGCGGAGCCTGTGGAGGGAACACACAGAAGAACTGCACGGTGGTGTTTTCACCCCTAATGAACATTTGCGCCTCTCTATTATCCCTCAAGGTACCACCGATAAGTTGATTTTGGCATTAAAAAAAAGTATTTTCCCTGCTCAGTGGATTCTAACTGCCCTGGAAAACTGCTGAAGTCCACAGGAACTTGGTAGCCATCTCCAGGGTGGAGGTGGTAAGGAGGTCAGCATTTGCTGAATATTTACCAGTGTCCTGTGGCGGAGGTCCTTTGTCAGTTTATCAGTCACCACTGGGAGCCCCGGTCATGAGGATGTCTGAGCTCTCCTACCTGGGGAGCTGTATTTCAACACTGCCAAGATAACGAACACAAACACGCAGATGCCAAGGTTTGGAGCCTGCTCTAAAGGCCTGTGTACTCTGGAACTGGGTTGCAGTTCCCAGCAAGCAGCCCCGCCACTGGCAAACACTGATAAACTGGAGATAGGGAGGTCAGGCACTATTGCCTTCTAGACAGAGGGGTCTGGATGCCATAATCCCCAGTGGCTAATTACCAAACCCTGAGACACCACCCCAAATTCAGTCTACGTGTTCCCTGCTGCCTTCCCTTCTCCTCAGACATCATGACCAGCCCGGTTCACACAGGGGTGGCCAAGCCAGGGCCCCTGATGCAGCTCAGCCATTTTCCTCTTGTTCTCATGAGATACAAACACACACACTGGGAGACAGGTTAAATTCCCTCCCCAGGATGCAGGTAGCAGTGGCAGCATTCCGAGAAATACCAGTCAGCCTCGCACCAGCAAGTGGCCGGCTTATCCCCTGTGATCACACACTGGTCCTGCCCGGGGGCAGCTGTAAGCATCACAGGCAGACGAACATAGACTGACGAAACCAGCAGCAATCCCAGCCAGCTCATGGGGAAAGGCTCAGGGAGCTCAGCTGAGTTTTCTTTCTTTCTTTCTTTCTTTCTGAGTTTTCTTTAATAAGGCCTTGAGGAAGATCAGACTGTCTTAGTTAGCCAGCTACAGCCAACGGATCAAATCTGCACCAGGTAACAAACCGTTGTGACACGCTTGAGGTTATTTTTTTGCTTTAGCACATCACACTGCTTTCTTAACACATAAGTCACCTATTCCAGCACCAATATCTCACTCCCTGGCAAATGTTTCTTCATTCCTATTCCTCTGGGGAAGCCAGATCCACAACTCAGAACTGTCTCCAGCCAAGCTCAATTCACAGAGCACTTCATCCTCCATGCTACATGCACGGGGGTTTAATCACCAGAGAACAGGGTGTGCTTTAGCATACACCAAGGTCTTTAGCATATTATTTTGTGGCTTCGTGCATATTAAAACATACCTTTTATTAGGTGCTGATTTTGTATTATTAAGTATTTTGCAAATAAACACTGGGGTGCACACACAGCAGTCTCTTCCTCGGGCCCCAGAAAGGAGAATACCAGCGAGACCACTGCTGGACCTAGAAAATGAGCCCCAGAGATGCTCCATCCTCACCTCCCACCACCTCATCTCAAGACCAACTCCTGGTATCCTTATCACATATTGGGAAACCTGCAGGACAAAACTAGGACGATGTGACCTCTCTGCTCTCGCCCCCAGTGGGTCCAGCAGCATTTCCAGGCTCGGAGATTTTGTTTCTCCAGGTGACTTTCTGTCTGGTGTGGGGCTGGACAACGGCACAGAGAGATCACGGGCAGGTATCAGGCCACGGTGTCGGGTGGATGCAACATGGGTGCTGCATGAGTGTGGGACTGGGACAGAGCCAGAGCTGCCATGGCTCTGTCAGCCCCTGGCCCAGGCAACAAACTTCTAATATCAGTAATTACAGGCACAAATCGACTTCTGTCAGAATTCGCTCCTTCAGATTTTTTTTCCAGAGCAGGTTCTCTGAAATTGCAAAACTCCATATACTTGATCTTTCAGCAGTGAAATACTAATGACTTGAAGCCGTGCTTCTGCCTGGAGCTGGTTCAGATTTCTGTGTAGGGCAAGAAACAGCACCATTTCAAGCATTCCCTGCTTTTCAGCCTCCACACTCTGGTTTCCCAGACTGCAGGCTCACACCATTCCTCTTTTAAAAGCAGGAAACCCATTTAAAACAGTTTTCTCTTCCATGGAACTCTACCTAAACTGTCTTAGAGCACACACCCCATACTCAGCGGGCACACGGCGGGAAACTGTTCAATGGGCATTTCCCTCATCTCATCCAGAAGCTCTTAAATATAGATCCCAGTATTTCAGAACTTATTTTTCCTTCTGGTGTTGTGCCCCTGGATAAGTTACAGAAGAGCCGCTGCCACAATGAGAACTTGTCTTTTCTGCTGGAGGGTGAACTCTGGCAGCTTGCAGCACAGAGCAGGAACTCCCACCCGGAATTTTAAAGAGGTTCCTTTTGTATGTAATGAAATTCTGTGCACATCTGCAGACCCTCAGAGGCAGAGACATGTTTATTCTGCTGAGGCAGAATCATTTAGGATTCAGCCATATGAATCTTCCTGGAGCAAAGTGAAACTTTTTGGCCAGATGACTCCGACTGTCCTATGACTGAAAGCGTACACCTACGAAGTGACAAGGTCACCTTGGACAGCTCTAAAGATAAACATCCCCAGGAAAGCACAAGCAGGGGAGTATTATTAGAACCAACTTGCCCACCAAAATTCAAGCAGTCTCTGATGCAGATTTTTATCACGATCATGTGCACTCGCTGTATACAACAGAACTGGATGTAAAACCACCTCCATGGTGGTTTCCCTGGATCTTTATTCCCGACAGCTGCCTGCTTCTCCCGCTAAGCTGTGGCAAGAGTGGATCCTCTGCTGCCCCCATCACTTCTAGTAAACAGAGAAGGACGTGATTTTCAGCAGCAGGGCTGTTACCAACCAGGCTAGGATAAAACATTGTCTCCTTCCACTGCCACTGAACCTCACCTGTGTTATCATTAGACTGGAATAAAGGCCTATGCCAAGAGTAATTCAAGAACAAAGCATTAGAAGCACAGGTTAGTTACAATACAGGCAAAGACAGGAACTGTTTATAGTCCAACCACAGATAATTTACAGGTAACGAAACAGCCAAGCACTAAGGATAAACCTGTGGCAGTGCTTCGTGCTTCCCCCACAGACCCAAATCTTTTCTGTGCAGTCTAACAACCTAAAAAAGAATCATCTGAAAGCCATCAGGCCACCACTGGAAGGACACTACATTTGCAAGGAGGATACGCGCACATTCCTCTTCTCCTTGCAAGTCCCAAATCACAGACAGTCATAAAGCATCCCAGTGCTTCCAGTAAGGCACAGGCCATCAGCTGCTCTACACCTCAGCACCTTTTGGTTCCACACAGACTGTTAAGAAACCACCCACCAATTTCTACAGTCCACAGAGCTGCTCCCAGAGAGTCAAGGCTTCGTTTACCTTATCAAGTGATGCATCCTACCTAAAAGAATGAGATTTGCTGCTGTGAGTGGGTGTTGAGTGAGAGGAGTCTGTTAAGATATTAGGAAAATTCCCTACAGAGGAATAACCAGAAGGAAAAGTTTACCAAGTACCACAGTCAGGAAGCCTTTCTTAAAACAAGCGAGGACAGTTTTCATAAATTCACAGAAGCGGCTGCATTTACAGCCAGTTCACTGTCAATCCTTATTAGTTTTCACCACCTGGTTAAGTGGGAATTTTATTGAACTATTGAATACAAAACCAGCAATGAAAGCAGCGTTAGTCATGTACCAGCCTTTTTGTTCACGTTCAAGAAAAGGTTGTTAGTTGACAGAAACCCAATGGGCATCTCAAAGAAGACACAGTCACATGCTTTTTAAGACCATAATTGAAAAAGAACCCACTGGAATAGACCCAAAACCAGAGAAAAAGCCACGCAGAGCTTCCAGGGAATGAGAAGGCCCAGGTCCAGAGGTGTGATGCTCTCGCCCTCCCTGGGATAGCCGCTCGCTG
>NW_010429267.1:16081-16359 GCF_000710305.1 Buceros rhinoceros silvestris
CCACGTGGAACTGGGCTGGCACAGACCGATGCCCACGGGTGACACGGGTTAAAGAAAAAGCCGGTTCTTTCCCTTTTCTCTCTGGGGCAAAAGGAGGAAAGCTATTACCCAGCAGGAGGAAGGAGAAGATCCACTGCAGCACGGCGACTGTCTGGATCCTCCTCTGTAGGGGAATGTTGATGGGGGCAAACTCGACCATGCTGTCGGCGGCAAGACCAGCGCGCTGGGGAGGCGCGGCCCCGACCCGGCGGCTCCAGCTCCAGCTCCAGCCCCGGCTC
>NW_010429268.1:0-3920 GCF_000710305.1 Buceros rhinoceros silvestris
AAAAGTTACCAGGCGGTTAAAAGATAAAACCACGCCATTTTCTCTTCCAATAGAGGGTAAAAGTGTCGCAGTGAGAGGGGAGAACGCCACCAGCAGATCCGCCAGTGCACCAGCGTGCTCTGCCGGCTCTCCAACGCCGGATCGGTTCCGTCAGAGCTGCTCCCCAAACCACACAGCTCTACCGACTCTGCAGGCACAGGGAGAAGTTGGCCAGTGAGACATCCCTCCTCCAGCAGCCGGGACTCCAGAAGGAGCTGAAGTGGTCAGACTGGTGTCGCACCAACGCGGAGACAAAGACGAATGTTGGCCTCCAGCCTGAGCAGAGCTCCCTGGGGACAGCGAGCCGTGGGCAGGAGCAGCCGGGGCCGGCCAGTGAGACATCCCTCCTCCAGCAGCCGGGACTCCAGAAGGAGCTGAAGTGGTCAGACTGGTGTCGCACCAACGCGGAGACAAAGACGAATGTTGGCCTCCAGCCTCTTAACTTGCAGGTAGGAGCATCAGCCACAAAAAAACCCTGAAATTCAAGTAGTGTATATACTCAGGCAGTCGCATGGTCCAGATCTACTGCTTCTTCCATACCAGAAAATCTGCCCAAGGGGATACAAGGTACATCATAGAATCATCTGGTTGGAAGAGACCTTTAAGATCATCGAGTCCCACCGTTCACCCTGCACTGCCAGGGTCCCTAAACCACGTCCCTCAGCACCACATCCACACGTCTGTTAAACACCTCCAGGGATGGGGATCCACCACCTCCCTGGGCAGCCTGTTCCAATGCTTCACAACCCTCTTTGTGAAGAAGTTCTTCCTGATATCTAACCTAGATCTCCCCTGGCCATTTCCTCTCATCCTGTCACTTGTCACATAGGAGAAGAGACCAACCCCACCTTTCTACAACCTCCTTTCAGGTAGTTTGTAGAGAGCGATAAGGTCTCCCCTCTGTCACTTCACGTTTATCAGATCAAACCCAGTCTGGGCTAGTAATAATCAAAACTCTTGCACCGCAGTGACTGTCAGTGTTCTCCATGCTGTCATGGGTTCAGCAAAACATCTGGGGCAACTGGCAATATTCAAATCTGGGTAGTCTGTTGTTGTGTCTTAATCTTGATAAAAGGAGCAGAGAACCAGAATGATTATAGCGAAGAAGTTCTCATTCCTAACACTGTCCACTTCAGCAAGGCAGAGATAGTGGGCAAGCAGCATCCCGCACTAAGTGGGCATGGAATGAGAATAAACTGACAGCATCAGCCCCCAGCCTTTAATCCGGTCTTAGGAACAAGTCTTAAAGCAAATTTTTAAAAGGCTTTATGACAGTAACCAAAATAAACTAACAGGTCACTTTGGGAAGGCTATATCTGGACAGTGAAAATACTGGAACCTTTGAAAAAAGACCCAAATTCTTTCATTCGCATCAATTGTCTTAAATAAACATTGTACTGAGATGAGGCTTTATATTAAATATCATAATTTTAATGGTTTTCAGCAGAAGGAAGTGGAAAACGTTCATGAAATTAACCTGACAGATGAGGTAGCAGAGCTGCAATTTTAAAAGTAATATCCTTCCACAAGATCCAAGAAAAACAAAATAGTCTTGTGTTTTTCTGTAGGCTCCATATTTTATTTTCTGTTGCTTTGGCTGGCAAGCCCAAATATCTTAGCATGAATTTTATTACTGAGGAAAAAAACATGATTATTTCATGCAGATTACACTGAAGATGCATCTCATTGCTCTAATAGCATATTATTAACTTCAGAACAAATGTTTATCCAGCTGTTCTTCTTACTAAAAACTCAGTGCAATTATAGCTCGCTTTTTTCCAGTGTTTTTTGAAATTAACATTCACAGAAATTAGCATTTCTGGAAAATATTGTACCTTTGCTAAACCTGCAATTTCTCAGAAAGATTCTAGTGGAAAAATGTAGAGCTGACATCAGACAGGAAGTTACTCTGCTTCTGCTGTATCTGTGTGACTATTTTATCATTTGCTCCATTGATGGTTACTGTGAGCTGAAATGGGACTGGACCCCACGAACCAAACACAGAGGAAAAGAAATTATGGAAATGTGTGTTTCTGGTTTACCTGGGGTTTTTTAATTACTGTGAACTTACTTCTTGTATCTACTGTGTGAATTCACACACTTGTTATTTACACTTCAAGACTTACATTTCAGTCTACCAGAAGGACTGGATTGAAAATTTAGTCAAAACCTCCAAATGGCCTGTTTGAAGACATTAATCAGATCTGCTGAGCAGTGGCACAGAGTTCCCAGTGGTTGCCACCAAAGACAGCAAATCTCTTGACCAGCCTGAAATGCAGGACGCTTGCCAAAGTAAATACTGTCTAAGATCCTTCCGATTTGTGTGAATGTAATGATCATTAGAGCAGTTCCAGGGGTTCGAGAGGAAAGAGACAACATTAAGAGGATCCCTGCTTGCTCCCTGATGGCGTTACCTGGACTTATCTAAACACCACAGCGTGGTTGCATGGACTGTTATGGATGGGCGAAAAAGAAGTTTGTCTTTCCTACATTGTTATAGCATAGAAAGGAACTTAGTTATTTCTCCATAGCCGATGCCGTCCTTTACCCTCACTAAAACTGCTAAAACTAGTAATACAAGTGCTTGTCATGATAGGAAACATGTTACGGGGTTTTAAATAGCTGTCCGCTTCAAACCGGGCTGAAATAAATTTATTATAATCCATGTAAACTGCCTTTCAGTGGTGTTTAATATTCTAGTTAAGGCTGACCAGTACAGAATTTGACCTGTCAACTACAGCAGTTAAATGTACCTAGTAGAACTATCCCAAGAATAATCAATGCATATTTATGATGAAAAATAAAAGGGGTAGATGTTGTCTGGCTGGAAAACACAGAGAGAAGGGAAGAGGAACATGAAATACCTGAACTACAGGTCCCATGTGACAAAAGAGCAACCTCATAGAATGTTTGTCTTGCCTTTCACTAAACAGATGCTTTTTCCAAATGACACTCCTCAGTTCAAAGAAAAATACCTTTAAATAAAATTCCCTTGATAAAAAAAAAGAATAAATCATAGCCAATACCCTGCAGACTATTTGTTTTCAGGTTTGAATTATCTACTCCACGTATGTAGACAATAGGATCCTCTTAGTGGGTATGTAAAGCTCCTTCGCACAGGAGAGAATGGCATCAGATAGCACCTTCAGGAACCTTAGAGGCTTTTGGGTCCAAGATTCTGATTGAGGCGGAAGTTAGCTAGTGAAGACTGAAGTTTTGTGGGCTCTGCACAAAGAGAACGTATGTTTTGCATCCCGCATGTGCAAAATAAAGTTATTTCAGACTGCAAAAGGTACAAATGTTTCAGGTCTGAGCATTAGAGAACAGAGTGAAATCCTTGTGCTCACACTGAGCTAATCGTTTCAACAGGAAAAGAAGAAATGATCACAGTTTACAGGAAGGTCTTTTCGCCCCTGCGGAAGTTCGGTTACTGCTGACCATCATCTCCATTACCTTTGCAAGCAGACTATTTTAAAAACGTCGACCCACATTTATGAAGAACTCTGAATGCTTCCTGTGCCATCTCCTTGCCTCAGTCTCAACTGGGACTGGAATCTAATAACTCGGAACTAGTGATTTCCTGGCAGAATATTATATTTCTCCTTCAGTCATTCTTCCTGGGAGCTGAGGTAGTGCTGTGGAGAGCACCGAATCCCTGACTGTGGCAGGCTGGATTAGATTTACTCTAATCCAATGTTGAAAAACAATATTTACCTTGCTTTACTGGAATTTTAGCCATTTCCTCTATCACTTTGATAGTGCTTCAGAGATAGTTCTAAATCTGGGCAGGAAGCAAGAAAAAAATGTTCCAGGGAAAATTACAGAAGTCTATATAAAAGTGACTTTTTCCAGCATTCTCAAATATGCATATATATATTTAT